>NC_057869.1:743729-1016229 GCF_019740435.1 Gambusia affinis | reverse complement strand
CTGTCAGAAATCCTTCACCTTCAAGTCCAACCTGCGGGTCCACCTGCGCACGCACACCAACGAGGCGCCGTTCTCCTGCCAGACCTGCGGCAAGCTCTTCAAGCACCGCAGCAGCCTGATGGTGCACTGCCGCAGCCACACCGGGGAGAGACCGTACGCCTGTGCCGCCTGTGGGAAGCGATTCACAGACAAGTCCTCACTCAAGCAGCACTCGGTCACACACACAGGCCACAGGATGTACTCATGTGCGCTGTGTGGGCGGGGCTTCAATAGGAGCAGCTACCTGCTGCAGCACATGAAGGTCCACACGCCAGAGAGTTTCTCAACATGAATCAGAGCCGGGAGGAACTCCAAACCACTCCAGGAATCGTGCTTACTCAGCAAACCTTCCCCATTTCATCTCAGTTTAAATTTCTTCCTACAGGTGTATTTTCCAAAATGTTACATTTAGCTGAGAAGTGTCTAAGTTCACCTTTTGTTCTTGCAGTGTTTTGTAAGCCTGGCTGGTTACCAGGCTCAACTTGCCTAATCATCATTTATTTATTCTAAATTTTTATTCACCAGTAAGCTAAGTTTATAGCTGACCACACGATGGTCAGCTATAAACCTCTGTTGAGCTCATGCTATCATTTCCGAATCATGATGTCTACTCAAGAGGAGCAGACCTACAAGCCTGAACTGTCAAGCTTAGCATGTTTTCAGGGGGAAACCTGTCTCCTGTCTCTGTGAGAATTTATGAAGAATGAATCAGAGAAACATAATTTCTAGTTTAAATCAGTTTATGGTTTCCTTGTCACTTGCTTAGCCACTTATTTTCAAAGAGTGGCTTTTATTTCAGTCATTCCTGTGAGTTGTATGACAGAGTGTTTGGGTGAGGATACGAGAATTTGTGTTCAATGTCAGCAGAATAAAGAAAAATGTCTTAAAATTACTGGAAAACTTTGTTTTGTTGAGGAAAAAGTTACAGTAGTTACCAGGATTCGTTGTTGCTCAGTGGTTTCAAAGTCCTGGTTCTGATAATAAACTGATGCTGATGTGTTCAAAATTATTTTCTTGTCTGTAAAATTAATACCAAAGTATAACTTCATAAGATGCTCAATATTCCTCATTTTAATTTTTGGTTATATTTTGTGTTTTCATAAAATTCCATCTCGATTTTTCCTAATATTATGACTTTATTCTGGTAATATTAATGCTTTATTCTTGCCTAATTAACAGAAATAATTTTGGTTATAAATAAATAGGGGTTAATGTTTCAGTCAAATTTTCAAAATGTTATTCATTCATTCATTTATAAATGTCAATTTCAAACAAAGTATTTAATTAGCATTTTAGATAATTAGACATGTAACTTAAAGAATTTAGTTTACCTTGCTAACTAAATATTTAGCTCTAAGCTAAATACTTAGTTTCAAGTTCAATATTTTCCTTGCTTAAAAAATGGCTTGCTAACTTATATTTATTACTAATTATATTTAGCTTCAAACTTGATAATTAGCCTGCTAGTTAAGATTAATATTTAATTTGCTAAATAAACTTGACTAAATATTTAATTTGAAGCCAAATATTTTACCTGCTAACTGGATATAGCTTGATAACTAAATAGTTAGATTGTTTACTAAAATATTTAGCTTCAAACTTAAAAATCAACTCGCTAACATTTAGTCTGGACGCTGAAAGCTTCTTATACTGAAACTTTAAAGGCTCAGAAATCATCTGCTTAGAAATGGATGAACAACAGTTTCTTATGTTTACATCTAGAAAAAGGAATCGGACAGAAAACTTGGGAGTCGTCACTGACAGAACAATGAATAGAAAATTAAAACTTTTATTGTGAAAGGAGTGAGTAGAGTTTTCCAGCAACATGTTTTCAGCTGATGAACTGAAACCAAAAGCAAAAAGAAGCCAAAGTTTCTCTAAAATAATAAATTATCACTTATAGTTGAGAACGTTGTGTAAAGAAAAATAAACATTCAAAATAAACAGCATTAACTTGGTTACTACCTTGTCATAACAAAAATAGATTTTGTTAGCAAGGTAAATATTTTGTTTCAAAATAAATGTTGAACATGTTTAACTAGCAGACAAACTGAAAAACAAGAAACCAAAGTTTCATTAAAAACCTTAAATTCAAGTTGAGAACAAGTTGACTCGTCGGCTGTCATAAAAAATAACTGTTACTAAATGTTACATTCTCCATCAGACAAACTGAAAAACGACTCAGAGTTTCATTCAAATCATAAATTAACAGTAAAAATGGAGAACTATCAGCGACACGTCCAGTGTGTCGTTAAAACATCTAAATGGTTCTTCCCGCTCCAGAAGACTCGGTTCCGACCCAGATCCAGATCTCAGTGGAGCCGTTTTTCTTTCCCAAACTCTCTCTGCAGTGTCTGGGTCCAGGTCCAGGCGGGATCCAGGCAGAACTTCTTGTTGCTCTCAGTGGTGACTCTGCAAGAGAACAACATGCAGGAGGTTCAGAACCGGACCGGCTGGCAGAACACACAGCTTCTGGGTCAGAACCGGACCGGCTGACCGCCCAATACCAGAACAAAGTTCATATTTTGGTATTTATGCATCTTTAAAAGCCCTGGTTTATTATTATTATTAATGATAATAATAATAATAATAATAATAATAATAATAATAATAATAATAATAATAATAATAATAATAATAATAATAATAATAATAATAATAATAATAGAGATTTGTTCTAATCTGATCACAAATTGAGACTTTTATTTTGAAGAGATTATTTTGAAACGCTGGTTTAGTTTCATTAGTCACGTGGATCCAGCAGCAGTCTGGTCTCTGAAGCCCAGAATGTCGTTTTGATGCTAATTTATTAGATTTATTCTGTTTTCAGTGATTGTTTCAGTAATTTATTCACGTTGTGGTGAACTCACATGACAGATTTGACTTTGCAGTGAATCGGAGAGTTCTGCAGCTCCTTCACTTTCCCTCTGGGAATCGTCGTGTTGCTGTTGCCTTGGCAACAGGCACCAGATATCACGCCCGGACCGACTGGAGCTGCAAACAAAACCAGAACTTCAGCACCGACAACAGATTGACAGCTGGAGCAGAGAGACGGAGAAGAGGAGGAGGAGATTCTCCATCAGTGGAGAGTAGTAGGAGAAAGTTTCTGACCTGCAGAGCTGGACCACAGGGAGCAGAGGAGAGCCAGGAGGCAGAGGCTCAGCTGGATCTTCATGGTTCTGGAGGTTCTGGAAGTGTGCTGGACCGGTCCGGCCGGCTCCGTTTATATGTTCAGCAGCAGCTGTTCTCAGAAAGCAGCGGTTTCTCTTCCTCCTCTGGATTCCCTGACGGATACCGAGTAGAGATTCACAGAACAGCTGCGAAGAAGTGAAACTGGAAAGGAAAATGCTGAAAGATGCATTTCACCACCAAAACACACAGAAATACCTTTAAAATCCATTTTCGCTGCAGAGTGAGAAATAAAAATCTTCTTAGAAGATCGATCCCTGAAACTTTTCCAGAAAGTTTCACAGAAAACATTTTCCTGTCATGTTCGGACGTGACGTTCACTAAACATTGTCTGTTCACTGCGAATAGTATGGATTATTTATTTATTTATTTAGTCTCTTTAGAAAAAGTCTGAATCTCTGAATGTTGTTTTAAAACCGTCTGAATGTCTGTGCGGGACATTTATAGAAAATGCGGTGCCAAAACATCAATACCGCACGTAGACGCTAGGCGGCGCCTTGCCCTTATCCTCTCCATTCAAATATTGGTTTTATGTCCGATTTTTTAATTCTCTTTTCTGCATGTGTATTGCATTAATCTTGCGTTAGGTAAACGTGTCTTGAAGGGGAATATTTTTTAAATAAAAGTCCAAGAAGTACTTTTATTTGTTGTTAGCGGTGTTCTACGATTAGCACGAACTGACGGCTTTATCTGTCAGACGAGTATTCGCTGCCATCACCATGTGATTTTATTTAACCAGCAACAGAATCATGACGTAGATCGTCAGACACTGACAGCTGGAGCAGAGAGACGGAGAAGAGGAGGAGAGTTCTGCAGCTCCTTCACTTTCCCTCTGGGAATCGACGTGTTGCTGTTGCCTTGGCAACAGGCACCAGATATCACGCCCGGACCGGGCGTGATAGTGTAAAGCCACTATATTGCTCAACAAGCTCCAGTTTTGTTGTATTTAGAAAATGTCTAAATATGCAAAAGGCATACACAATAATAAACAATGTTACAAACATTGTGACTCAGCGGTTAACCAGTCAGACCGTCATCAAGCAGCAGGGAGCCAGTTTTACAGCTGCAGCTGGTCCCTACTGTAAATACACTTTTAAACCACGACAATGCTTGTATATCTATCCAGTTTATTGGCTCCTACTTTCACATCTTGAGTTTTCTACTTCTGACATCTATATAATGTTTCTGTTATAATGTTGTACAGAATAAAAGGCAACCAGATCAAATAGTTTTTTAATGGGCTCTTTGCACTTCAGCTTCCGCGTTCGGGGAAAAGCACCTCGGTCGTTTCCAGTGTGTTGAAAATGTCATTTTCCACTCGGTGCTTGCAGGGTTTGTCCAAGGTAATAATTAATGATGAACATCGATCCGAAGCCCCAACAAGTCAGCTGGAGAAAAGTTTTAAGACGTTCGCCTCGTTATACATTCAGATACTAAGGTGAGTTTTACCGTCTTTAACCTTTGTGGCTAATATTAGCTTTAGCTTATGCTAGTAGGCAATATTCTCGGACATTTCTTTTGTAAAAATATGCTATTGAAGTATCAAAACATTTTAATCCATTCTAAAGGACAATGTTGTTACCTGATTTTAAAGTATATTGTGTGTTTATTGCCGTTAGTGTCAGAGACCAAGTAACGCGGGATTTTACGGTTCAGGCCTTTTGCCTCTGAAGCAGGAAGCGCAACAAGCCGGTAGCTTAACAGCAGAGCAGCTCTGGAGTCAGTCTGACTTCAGCTGACTGCTCAGGTTCAGAGTTGTTGTGCTTCCGAGTTCCTTAAGGTCTCCGTGTTATTTCGTTTTATTAGTTTTGCATGTTTCTTGTGAAGCAGGACGGTGTTTACAGCGGTGTGTTCAGGCGGATCAGTTGCTCGGCTGTCTGGATCTGGTCTGCTCTCTCGTTCCCATAAACTCGCTCTTTCAGGCTGAATACAGAAGTTGTTCATGGAAATAACACAGGAGGCTCCTTTACCTTCTTTAGGCTGAAGAAGCTGATCCGGAGTGAAGGCTGTAGTACAGGGGTGTCAAAGTCAAATGGACGGAGGGCCAAATAAAAAATTTAGCTACAAGCCGAGGGCCGGACTGATCAAATGTTCATTGAAATTTTTTTAAATGACGCATATAGTCTAGTGAACCTAATTGAACCTACTGAAAACCTAACAAATATATTCCAATATGATCAGATAAATAAAGCAATATTTTCTTATGGCTCTGTCAGTAATCTTTAATTTTCAACAGACACAACTGAAATATTTTTAAAATATAATTGGATTGAAATACAATAAAATAAAGTGCAAAACTCTATTAATCAAAAACAACACTTTCATCAAGGAGAAGTAACATGCAGTGAAAACAAATATTAAACTTTAACTTTTAAACTTGAACTGAGTAAAAACTCTAAATATAAACTCTAAACCTTGTTTGAAACCCCCGGTTCTCAGTGTCCACCTTCCTTTTTGTCATTTTTGATGGGTATCTGAAAGTTAATTTTACAGTTATGCTGATGACTGCTGTGCTATAACCCTTCTAGACCGGACGTGTCGCCGGCGACACATCTAAATTTGCAGTACCTAATTCCGCCACACGTAGCGCTAAGTGGAAAAATTCCAACGGTTTCTGAAAGGGGAGACGTTGCACTTTCCAGCAAGTATCGGGTTAATACGGTAACTTCGCAACTGCAGCTGCAGAGAGTGTAATTAATCCAGGGAGCACTCGTTTAATAGACGGTATATTTCGGCAATAACTTGGTGGATATTGAAAGTTCCGGTTGTTATGGATACATGGGTAAGTACATCATCTCACAGAACATTTAAAGAACTACTTACAGTTCAAATAAGGAAGATATTTTTTTTTCAGACGGGGTGCCGGCTTGCTGCGGTCTGCGGGCCGGTTCTAATAATAAATCAAGATCATCCCAGGGGCCGTAAAAAATCTTCTCGCGGGCCGGATGTGGCCCGCGGGCCTTGACTCTGACATATGTGCTGTAGTAGAAGTGCAGCGTTAGCTTTAACTGGTAGCGAAGAATATTTACAAGCCACCGTCTTCTTAATTCAGGATCGTTTGGAAATCCATAAAAACTTAAAAGCCCATTATATTAGGACAGTGTTTTCAGGTGTGCCGTGGAAATTATCCAGTTTCACCTAATTGGTCTAAAAAAATATTTTGAAAACGAATTAATTATCTGCAAATAATATGCCATTTTTGAGTGTCTGTGCTGTAGAAGTCACTAGCGGTGTAATAATGTAATTTCCTTATCACTAGATGGCTGTAGGTACATGGCATTGCACGTTAAAACAAGAGAATAGACATTTTTCACGACAACCGGCAGCTGCATCTGAAAGGGCTGCGGCACTTCCTGTTTTGGTGACTGTAATCCAAGTACCCTGAAAAACGTCTCTCCTCCTCCGGTCCTTTTCATCATCATTACTTAATTTGCCAGCACTTTCTTTCGCTGATGCGGAGGAAATTGCAACGGCTAATTCGCCAACAAATGTGTGAAAGGAAACAAGTTCTTCCACAAAGAATATATCCACAACTGTCAAGGTAAGAAAAGACGTAGCTTAGCGAGCTAACCGCTAGCTAACCCGCTAGCTAACCCGCTAGCTAACCCGCTAGCTAACCCGCTAGCTAACCCGCTAGCTAAACCGCTAGCTACAACATATGAGTTACACAAACATCGTCACGAAGCCTAATTTAGTTTGCTAAATTACGTGGAATATTGGAGACAGACATAGTTTAAACTTTTCAAATATATTTTGACATTCTGAAATGTATTTGCCAGTACAGTTTGTAAAAATAAGCTGGAACTTAGTTATGAGATACTAGATGACGCTTGATGTTGAAACTATGCTTTACTTCTGCAGCCTGTAGTGTCAGATAATGTCCAGGGACAGCTAGTTGTCAGAGCTCGATGCTTCAGATCCACATATACTAAATTACATTTACTGTCAAATATATGATGTTAAATAACAGTACTATAGTTATGTACACAATTTATTCCTCCTTTGATTGTGTCGCGCAGCCATTTACGCTCCTTTCACACTTGTATTTTGTAAGTGCCATATAAAAGTTGTTGTAATCTCAATATTACTTGTGGCAATTATAATTTCTCTCATAATTTGTTTGGAAAATGTCTTTTTTGTAGGCAGTGAAAAAATACAGGCTCAATTGCTGTCAAAACTGTGCCAAATCAGTCCCATTATGTCCTAACAAATTGCTCAGCCATCCCTTTATTTGTTCTTTAGTTTGAAATCTTTCTGTGTTTTTCTTGTAAGGGGAAACATCCTGAACCTGTCAGCGACCTGCTGGTGTGGAAGCCCAAAACTATGGGGAAAAGGTATCTGCACTCCACACTTTACAGAGTTTACACAGGTAGAACTTTTGGTTTATATTTTTGTATCTATGTTTCCTTTGTCAAAACCTATTATGATTATTATGATTTTGTCACTGATGTTTGTAGGACCACTTCCAGATCCTGACACTCTGGCATCAGGAGAAAATCTTCGCCAGCCGCAGTCCCAACCACTTCTGGCCCTTGGTCTTTCAGATTTGGAGCTGGTTCCATCCAGATTTGGGTCTGTGCCACAGGGCTCACCAATGTCTCATCAGTGCCCACCTGACTGGTCCTCTGGTAGCATCATTCTGCACCACATGACTCCAGACTTCCCTTCTCTTCCTTTGATGCTACGTAGTCTTCTGAATATGGGTTTTGTGCCCAAACTGGGTCAACTTCTGCATCTTCAGTCTACAAGCGTCATTGGAAATGTTTTATGAAATAGAGGCCAGAACAGGAGAGCATATATGAGAATAAGAATTATTTTCTGTATTCTGGCTAACAGAATGCTTGTGGACAGAATTAGTGTGTAAAAAAAAACCTGAAGTTTTCTACAACCTCTTTAAATTTAAGAGCAAATTGTTGTGCCACTGTTCAGGTGTACTTTTGAAGTGGACATGTTAAGTGCAATTTGAAATATAAAATATGATTTAAAAAAATACTTTGTTGTGTTTATTTGATTCCTATTCAAGACACTTTGATAAGATTGATTATATATTTAATATAAGCGGCTATCGACTATCATTGGTTTCCATTTTTGGTTGATGGTGTGCCTCGGGATTTTTTCAATGAAAACAATGTACCTCGGCTCAAAAGAGGTTGAAAAACACTATTAGGAAGACAACAAAGTGCATAGTATTTTATTTGTGCCTGAAATACGACTTTGTCTTTTCTAGCTGTCATGGTAACAAAGCGAAAAAAGAGCCGTATTTCACTACTGTGGATGTTACGTCAGCATTATATATGTTGTTTTGTATGTTGTTCTTTGGTTCAGAAAGACAACATGGCGGAAGTGGCGCCATGTTGTCAAAGACTTCTCAGCCTTGATAGGTTGTGTGCAGCTGGAAAGGTTTTTCAGTGGGAAATGTTTTCACTGATTCCCAGTGGAATACGGGGATCATAGTTTCCTTCAACACTGGTCAACATAACGCAATATCAAAATGAAACACCATTAAAAGTCCGGAGAATGTTGGCTGCCAATGTTCGCCCAACGTCCACAGCCAACGTCATCCGGACGTTTAATGACGTTTATTTATCTGTATATTTAATGTTTATTTTATTATTTGTTTAATAAGAAAAGAACAGAAAAAGAACCTGATGGCTGCATGTTTATAGCTAATTCACAAAACCCTCCAAAGACCATAAATAGTTTGTTTAAATAGAAAGTTAAGATGGAAATATAATAAAATGAACCAAATAATAATAATGTGATTAAGACTTCTGAATCAAAAGCAATGAAATATTTTAAAATTAGCATATTTCTGGTTAATTTTTAGTGAATTCATAAGTCTTAAAATTGATATGTCAGTCAGTTATGGTCTTATGAGAATTTAATTTAATTTTTTAAAGTAATGTTACATTTTTTAAATGAAATTTGTCACCCTGCTGGTCTGCCTGACAGATATTTCTTCTTCTTCATCAATTTATTGTTTACTGTTGATCTTAACTTCTCGTTTGAACCAAAGGCCTCCTGACGGGTGAACAGATTCATACGCTGAACTTTTCCATATTTTGTCATTTTACAACCACAAGTATAAATATATTTCAATGGGATTTAATGTTTGGAACTTAATTTTATGTTTGTGGTTGTGATGTGACAGACAAGTTAATGGGTGTGAATACTTTTGCAAACTGTATTTCTCATGTATCTCTGTACCAAAAAACTATAAAATAAAATAAATAGTGAAGGCTTCTCTTCATTTAACATTAAACTCAAAGATTTGCATAAATATGGACACTTCTATGGAAGTAAATATGTGCCATCAGAATTTGAATAAAAAATACCTCTGAAATTTGAATGTTGTATATTAGTGCTTACTTTTTCAGTATTAAAATAAATTCAGAATATATTTTTAACCTAAAAAATAATTCAATGTCATTATTTTTGCAGTAAAAAAAAATTCGGTGTAATTTTTTTTACATGGTTGCAATTTTCAGTTATTAAAAAAATTCACATTCCTATTTCAAAGTGATCAAATTTTCAATATACATATTTTTCACAGTTTAAATTTTCAGTGTTAAAAAATTCAGCATATAAAAAATTCAACTTTTCAAAATTCAAATGCAATATTTTCGTTGTCCTCCAATTCAACTTGCTCAAATTCGCCGTCTCAAATTCAGCGTCTAAAAATTCGCTGTCTCAAATTCAGCGTCTAAAAATTCGCTGTAAAAATGGCCAAGGTTACTTCAGGTCACAGACATTAGCAATGGATGTCCGAGTCCAACATCCACCTAATCACGTGACACAATCATATTGAAGAAATACCAGCATCACCCAGGCTGGCGACCATGGAGGCGAACGCAAACCCAACGGTGAGTTTAATGCTTTCATATTTCTATAGTATATTTTATTTTGTGCATGAAGTTTGATACATTATCTTAAAGCCTGATTTAAAACACGGGTTGGGCCGTTGTTAATCTTACAAATTGTAGATTTATTTGTGTTTTATATAGTTTCTATAATTTTAATGAGAGAAGAGCACAGTAGGATTGCTATCCCTTTCGTAAAATACGGAATCGCCCCGTAACGAGACGCGATTTGTTCGGTATTTCTGTATGTCCGACAGTTACGCCCATCACACGCATATAAACATTTAGTGTAACAATAATTACAAAAATAAAACACAAGACATGTTAAGCTCAGCTAATGTGGCGGGAGCTAGTAAGGACCCCAGAACGCTTTGGACCATTGATGATGTCACGGTTGCCTAGAAACACTAGGGTGCAAAAGAGGGTTAGCGGTCGTGGTGAGCCGCTCTCAACCTGCGTCTTTTTAAAACGTCCTCAACCGATACTCTACCATGTCCTAGCAAAGATACAGGAAAGGGAAGACACACATGCCAGGCTGAACAGTGTCAGTGAGGATGAATGCTAGCAATTGTAAAAAAAAAATTAAGAGGGAAACTGAAGAAATTATACTGTCTCTTTATTCTTTAAAACTTACGGTACTGCAGTTTTAGTTTCTCTAGTGAAATAGAATGACACTTTCCATCTGCTAGATCCTTATTTTAATTTCTGAAAGGTGGGAACCCTACAGCACAGAGCTTTCCTGAGTAAAAGTGATCATTCTCATGAAGTGTAAATTTCTTTTTAACTAATCCTTTTTCAACTGCTACTTTGTCTTGTATATATTTTGTGACTACAGGGTAGTCAGGATGCTATTGTTGAATCTGCAAGCCACTTACTTAATTTACTAACTGAAAGACCACGGAGTGGAGGAAGAGGAGACATGATGAAATTCTGGACTGGATGAGAAAATCTGCCAGCAAGTCTGTCTGTGGAGATTGTTCAATTCTTTCAGTGAGGATTTTGTAGCATGCATTTCCTCTACGCAGTCTGGCTTTGGCTTGCTTTGAGTGATCGACCTGTTAAAAAAATAAATAAAAAACAATCTACATTTAAGCTGTAGCAGTTCTTTGTTTGTGAATCAGTTTGTTAAAACAAAACAGTTTTGTTGAAATGTAGAATCAATTAAATTTTCTGATTTTGTCAGATCACAAGTTCGATACATATGTTTAAATGTGATCATATGTATTACTCATTAGAGCGACAACATTGCTGTTACTCTAATTTCTCTAGTTTTGTCAAATTCAAAACTAGAGGAACTAGAATAACACAATGTTCAGAGTAGATATTTCATTTCTCTGAGTCAGTACTGTTTGTACAGGCAGTTTTAAATATGAAACTGAAATAGTTTTTTATGCAAAATTTTATTGGATGTACTTAGATGAGTTCATATATGCTTTAAGTATTAGAAAATAAACAACAAAAGACAAAACTTTTTCTGATTCTTATAATTCAAGTAATGTAAAGCAATACAACAATGTACAAATGTACCTAATGGGTTCCTTTTGAGTAAAGAAAAAAAACAAATTACAAATTTAGAACATTTTTGTTCTCTGACATGTCTACCATAAAAGCTCTAAAATTCACCTCTGTGGTAACATGATCAGCATTTAGCTTTACATTTCATAAATGGTGAATTTTTAAAGCGTATTGCTGTCACAGGAAAAAAAATTGAGCGCTATCACGTTATAACGTCATATGTATCTTATTAAAATGTGATAGTTATCTTGTTAAAACATGATTGCCTTCTGGTGATTTTGGTTGCTTGGTTACAAACAGCCGTTTGCCGTTATTCAGCTATTGTTATTAAATAAAAATCTGAACATAAAATGTTCAGCATATACATCTGAGCCTCCGTTATAATCTTTATAACCTCTGTCAAGGAATTGGATGATGTGTACGACCAAGAACCCAGAGCAGGTTAGGAGTCATGTTGCTTCAGTTCGAAGTGGGTGATTGTCCCAGCCACTGCAGAAAGTATCCAGATCATCCTGCAGACATGGCAGGAAGACATAATGGCAACAGAAGAGGTGTGCTTCATTTGAAATGTCCAGGTATCCCTCTTCTTTAAGGTAGTGTAGCACGTCATAATAGATGCACGTTACAGCCGTCCACAGATCTCTCCACAGTCGCTCAGTCCTTCAATTATGGAGTAATAAACGATTAAAAACTGCCCTTCAAATCTCATCATATTGAAGACCACACAAAGCTAATGTTACTATAGACATTCAAAAGCATCACATATTGAAACTTGTCATTTGTACAAACCTTTGATTGTGCACACTCTTCCCAGATATAAAACTGCTTCTTCCTGCTCCAAACGATCACGGAGTCTATCAAAAATATGATTCAGCAAATGTTCCTTGAAAAGAGAAAAAAGAAAAAAAACATTTAAAAAATTGTCAGTAAAATAAAAAAGTATTTTGACATCAGTAGGTCAGCATTGAGAAGTCACAGTAATCTAAATTAAATTATGATATTAATCTAAAATAAGTTAACAGATGTACTTACAAGCATATATTTTCTTGAAAATGAGTTAAAATCAACTGAAAAAACAAAGGTGGTTGTTTATAGTGTTGCTAGATAACAGAACGAGATTTTAGGCAAAGTAAAAAGAATGTAAATTAATATTGTATATCAACAATTGTCAGATAAGAGAAGCAGTATTTTGGATGATGTTGTAATGAAGTCACCTGAACAATACGGTAGCTGATCAGAATGGGGTTGTGGTTATAATTAATGTCGGAAAGTGTTCACAGCCCCTCTTTGAAGCACACAAAGCAGCCATATTAGCGGTAGCATCTCCTGAAAAATTACGACTTTACTAAGACTGCCTGTCTCAGTCTCACCTAAGACAACATACAAACAACCCAGAATGTCGCCACCCATCAGTTCTCTTTAAAGATTCTAGACTTGACCCAAGTGGTATTTCTTTTTGAAATAAAACTGGGGAAATTGTGGGACAGCGGGAGGGGCTGGGGGTGCTAGGAGGTAGCGAGATGTAATATGCCGGTACTACACGGTGTAAGATTAACAACGGCCCAACCCGTGTTTTAAATCAGGCTTTAAGATAATGTATCAAACTTCATGCACAAAATAAAATATACTATAGAAATATGAAAGCATTAAACTCACCGTTGGGTTTGCGTTTATGCCTTCCATGGTCGCCAGCCTGGGTGATGCTGGTATTTCTTCAATATGACGGTTGTGTCACGTGATTAGGTGGATGTTGGAATCGGACATCCATTGCTAATGTCTGTGACCTGAAGTAACCTTGGCCATTTTTACAGCGAATTTTTAGACGCTGAATTTGAGAGAATTTGAGCAAGTTGAATTGGAGGACAACGAAAATATTGCATTTGAATTTTGAAAAGTTGAATTTTTTATATACTGAATTTTTTAACACTGAAAATTTAAACTGTGAAAAATATGTATATTGAAAATTTGATCACTTTGAAATAGGAATGTGAATTTTTTTAATAACTGAAAATTGCAACCATGTAAAAAAATTACACGAATTTTTTTACTGCAAAAATAATGACATTGAATTTTTTTTTTAGGTTAAAAATATATTCTGAATTTATTTTAATACTGAAAAAGTAAGCACTAATATACAACATTCAAATTTCAGAGGTATTTTTTATTCAAATTCTGATGGCACATATTTACTTCCATACACTTCAGTCCAGCTTTCACTTCTTCCAGTGACCTGAACTGCAGGAAGTGAAACTGCTGCGGTTTTTAAGAGAATCTGCCGAGAACTTTCAGCTTTGGTTCAAAGAAAAGCTTCACGCCGACTAAACCTACAGGAAAACCTCTTTCATTTTTCACTCTGCAGCATTATCAACTTTTTATGTAATCAAAGTTTGTAACTTTAATACGTTTTTATTCTTTAATCTGGAATAAATGATAAATCCTGATCTTCTGAATGAAAATCAGTTTGTATTTTTATTGTCAGAGTTTCACTTCTTCTGGTTCTCAGAAGAAACCTGCCGTGTTTCTCTGGTTCCAGTGGATTTAAAGCAGATCCGGATTTAACATGGAAAACAGAAATGAGGGAAACCTCGTCTTCCTCATTGTAAAGAGACCGGGTCAGAACTTTTCCTCCTGGTTGATACTGGGAACGCAGATCTTCAGAGAACCCGGTGAGGTCACTTCCTGTCTGGGCAGTCACATGATCAGTTCAGTTTAAAGTCTTCACAGGTTTGAAGACTTAACTAAAACTAACAAAATAACTTAAGCAAATAAAAACAGCAATAAAAGAAAATACAATAACTAACTGGAATTAAATTGTGCATTTGTAAAACTAAAACAAACTGAAATTGATAAATCATTATTCATATATCTTTTGTTTTCATGCTTAATAATTTATTTCTTGGCCTTTAGAACTGATGTGATTTTTAAAAAAATGTTTCCGGAACCAGTTCAGACGGGAACCAGTTCATACCGGAACCAGTTCAAATCATCTTGCAGCTGATCTGACGTGCAGTTGAAGAGTTTTCTGGTCATCGTTCTTCTTCTACATTTTCTTTACCCCCGGCAGCTGAACGACCCCACAGCATGATGCTGCCTCTACCATAGTGACAGTCTCTGCGTTCTGAAACCGTGATTCCTCTCCTGTCGCGGCCGGTACCGTCCGGTCCAGTTGGGTGAACATAAATACCTCATGTATGAAACACTGAGACGATTTTACACTAAAAGTTGACGTACAGAAACATTTAGAAAAGTTCAACGCACAACAAAGTACCTGCTCACCTTTCCTCCAGAATCCCAACAGGAGGAAACAGAGCAGCTGCTGCTCGGCCGTCGCCTCCATGAAAACATCTTAATGTAAATTAGTAGAAAAACCTGGAGGTCCGTCACCAGGTGAAGCAGTAACCATGGCAACGGCCTTGTTTGTAGCAGAATAGTATTTATAATAGTTATTATATATTTTATTTAAAAGGTGCTTTCACTTCACAAAACATCAAAAATGAAGATAAATCTCCAAATAAACCATAAAGATCTTCCAGAGCAGCAGAGAGTTCAGCTGGGATTTAAATCTTTATCCAGGAGCACAAGTTACATTTACAGAGTCCAGATGATTTCACAGAGCGGGCGGCCGCAGCTGGACCGGTACCGGTCTGAACTGGTTCCGGTCTGAACTGGTTCCGGTCTGAACTGGTTCCGGTCTGAACTGGTTCCGGTCTGAAGCTGCAGTGGGTCAGTAGTTCCCATTGATTGGGTCTCAGAACCAGCTCGTCTGGACCGGTTCGCAGCATTTCTCCGGTTTCTGGCTGAGTGAGGAAAGTTTGATGGAGGTCGGAGCTAAATGTTCAGAGGTTCAGCTGCCCAGCGTCAGGCCGGTGTTCTGTCAGATAGCCATACATTGTCAGATCGTCATACGCGTATGACAAACTGATGGCTATATCTGTCAGATCAGCATACGTTTGCATACGTTTCAGCATACGTTGTCAGATAGTCATACGCTTAGCTCAGACATGTATACGTTGTCATTACCATATGATTTTATTTAATCAGCAACATAGAATCATGACGTAGATAAGGATTTTTTTCAAAAGTGAAACACTGGTTTTGCCCCAGTTTCAGTGTGGGTAAAATTATGCTTTCATACACCCATATGCTATCCAAGTTAGCAGACATGTTATCCAACCCAAAAATATTAAGGAAGTGGGGGACGTGAATTTAAACAGGGCGTGTTTTAGGACGTGTTTTGTAGTTTACTGCAGCTGCAGCAGCATTAAATTTAATTTATTTAGTTACTTTTTATTGTGTCTCTTCTCGCGTATGACAAGCTGACGACTCCTCTCAATATGGCGGACCTCCTGCAGAGAGCGCATGCGCTCTTACCATATGTATGCTATTCTGACATGTATGGCTATCTGACAGATCACCTTGTTCCGTCGGGTGTTTCTGGACCTGCAGCGGGTCTTCACGGCCGTTACTGGGAGTAACTGGGCCTCACGCAGGTGCTGCCCACCGGAACCGCCATCAGCTCCTTCCAGACCACGAATTTGTTTGGGTCGCTGGGACACGGCTTCCTCCTCAGAACCGTCTGGGCGCAGACCGGACCGAGTTGCTGATCTGAGCCGGGACCCGGTCGGCGTCCCGATCCACGCTGCAGAGAGAACACCCACAGGAACCGGGTCAGAGACAGGAAATCTAGTCCATTCTGATCCTGATCGAACTTTGAAAAGCCAAACTCCGAGTGTCTTTAAAGCTGCGTTTTCTTTGGACTCATTTATAGATCTATACATTTATTTATAGATCATCGACAATCGATAAATAAATGGTTAAATAAAAAATCATTTATTTATAGATTAACATATTTCCATGCGAATGATTGTTAGTATTTTATTTATTATTTTATACTTAAATCACTTACAATATCACACCTCTGTATCTTTTTAAATACATTTTATGTCGCTTATGTGGTTTTATTTGTATTTATTAATATTTAACACCTTGGATGGAGAAACTTGTCAACAAATAAGCAATTTTTCCTTAGAGGTCAATAAAGTATTTTCTATTCTATCTGCTGTAAAATGAAAAAATTCATTTATTGCAGATTTTTACATGAAAGCAAACAGCGCCCTCTGGTGTGTGAAGGCAGCAGCTTCAGTTTGTTTTCAAAGTGTTGATTTCCTCTCGGACATCCAAGTTCACCTCGCTGCAGCAAACAGGAAGCGGCAGGACTGTCTGTCTCAGACCTTATATGGAAATGGGACCATTGCACTCCGGAAGTGAAGGGGGCGCTATTTCCTATATTATCCACGTTCTCCCTTTTGAAATCTTTGATATATCTTCATCTTTTGGAAAGATTTTCACTCTCAACATGTATTTGTACGTCTCTCTTTTATTTACTTCAGCTCAAAGTTTTTAAATTCTGCGACATGTCTGGCTGCGGCATGTCTGGCTGCTGCAGTCTGGCTGCTGCAGTCTGGCTGCGGCAGTCTGGCTGCGGCAGTCTGGCTGCTGCAGTCTGGCTGCTGCAGTCTGGCTGCGGCATGTCCGCATTGTGACTGGTTGCACCAACACTCGGCCATATCCGAACAAAACATTTCAACGTAAAAACTGCTTCCTGTTTGAGTCTGCAGGGTCGTCTCTGTAGCTTCTGAGACATTTTCCTGTTGGGAATAGTCTTCCTGTCTGCAGAATGATGGGCATCAGATGACCTTTGACCCCTCGCAGGCTGAGGTCATCACTAAAACTCTCAATCTGAATAAAGTAAACTTCCTCAGCAGCAGTTCATAACTTCCCTCCCAGCTGGAAGTGAAGCCGTCGGTTCTTCAGACGGGTCCAATCGGCTGCGATGGAAACGACATGCAGGACTTTCTCAGTTTCAGGTAGATTCCCAGCAACCTGCTGCATCAGCATTATTATAACTGCTTCTTTAATTCAGTACTGGTGACTCGGGACTGGAGCTGGAAACGGTCAGACCGTTTAAACCTGGATGTTACGCAGAAAGGATTTGCTCTGTGATTACTCTGGATCAGTGCATGAGAAACGGTTCTGATTTCAGACGAGTCAAACCGTTTCTCCTAAGTGCAGATTCATTTTTCAACGTCCAGGTTTCTGGTTTCCTGAAATGACGGGGAGACGCTCTGCTGGGATTCTGGTCTCTGATTCTCCCTCTCAGCTCCAGAGAATCAGAACCAAGAAGGATTTTTGGTCAATAAAGGTTTTTTATGAAAATATATATGTATATATATATATATACATATATGTATGTATTGTTTCTAAAAAGGGAAAGTAAAAGTTTGAGTGCATTCTTCTTATTTTGAAAGTGGAATATTTACCTCATTTACTATTAGTGCTGATTAGCTAATAGTGAAGCTAACATTTTCTTTAGCTCATTAGCATTTTTCTTTTCTTTGTAGCTGTTTAGTTTTTATTTTTAAATTAATTCTAAAGCTGGATGTTTTCTGTCAGTTGAATAAAGTTTGATATGTTGATAAGAAGCCGTTAATCACATTCATGCTAGCAGCCGACTAAAATTAAAGCTTTGAGTTAATTGGAGGGTCTGTAATTAATTTATTGCATTTTAATAGAAAGCTGCTATATTATTGTCTAACAAGCCGTCTGAGCTGAATATTAAACATATTTATCATTTCTATCTTTATGTTCTTCGTCAGGTCAGATAAAATTGTTTTTCTATCCGTTCTTCTTTCCAGAGTTCCTCTGGTCGTTCAATGAGCTTCTTTAGAAATACGGACGCTGACATTAGCATTAGATTCTCATTCGTGCTCTTATTTTGAAGTGAGTGAAGACTGATTACACTGCAGCTCTTTTATCACTCCTCACTTTCACTCTGGTTTTTCTCAGGGAGACAATCTGGAGGGAGAAACTGACTTTGTAGCGCCACCTGAAGCTGAAAGTCTAAATGATTTGTGTCCAGGCTGTGTGGGGTCTGCAGAAATGCTAGCTGCCTCTCTGACCCTTGACCTGTACAGGTCCTGGTGATCCTCCCTGCAGGCTGCAGAGGAAGCAGGTTGAAGCTCTAAAATCAAAACTTTAACTCAGCAAACGGACGAGCAGTGAAACCGGGCCTGGACCCGCACAGAACGCGAGTTCTGGACCCGCACAGAACGCGAGTTCTGGACCCGCACAGAACGCGAGTTCTGGACCCGCACAGAACGCGAGTTCTGGACCCGCACAGAACGCGAGTTCTGGACCCGCACAGAACGCGAGTTCTGGACCCGCACAGAACGCGAGTTCTGGACCCGCACAGAACGCGAGTTCTGGACCCGCACAGAACGCGAGTTCTGGACCCGCACAGAACGCGAGTTCTGGACCCGCACAGAACGCGAGTTCTGGACCCCCGCACAGAACGCGAGTTCTGGACCCCCGCACAGAACGCGAGTTCTGGACCCCCCCGCACAGAACGCGAGTTCTGGACCCCCGCACAGAACGCGAGTTCTGGACTCAAGACAGAACGCGAAGTTCTGACCCCCGCGACAGAACGCGAGTTCTGGACCCCGCACAGAACGCGAAGTTCTGGACCTCAAGACAGAACGCGAGTTCTGGACCCCCGCACAGAACGCGAGTTCTGGACCCCCGCACAGAACGCGAGTTCTGGACCCCCGCACAGAACGCGAGTTCTGGACCCCCGCACAGAACGCGAGTTCTGGACCCCCGCCAGAACTCCTGGGTTTAGAGCTGATGAGTGTTCATGAGGTAATGCAGCTGATGCAACGCGGCTGCTGAAAGCTGCAAACCTGCAGCAGGAAGTACGTTTCTCTGCACACTGATGAACTTTGACCCCAGATGACAGACATGATGCTGGAAATCAGCTGTGTTGGAGCTATTTATTCTTTATTTCTTTATTCATTTGAATTTTGTTAGTTAATTCTTAAGTGTATGTTTTTGTATTATTTACAGTATTTATTTGCAGGTTAATAATTGTTGATTCTAGGGCCTGGTAAAGGACCAGCAGCCATTTGGGTTTGGGGCCTTTATGGTTTTTACCAGAGCAAGAGAACAGAGCAAGATTGACAGAATGAGAACAAAGAAAAGTTTGAACTCTGTAATTGTTGCTGAAAAGAAAATTAAACCTTCCTGAACAATCAACAAGTTTGGACATTACATCTTCTTTTGCCTGCGTACAGAAACTGGACCCCAGTGCCTCTTAGTGGCTTGAGGAACTTTTATTGGATGTTTGGTTTGACAAACAATCGCCACTACAAGCTGGTTGAGGATTTTCTCTCTCATTCTTCGTTGTCCTGCAGAATTCTCCTTCTTATGACGAAAAACACAAACATTTTATCAGCTTCTCTGATGCAGAGAAAAGCCAAAGAATAAAACTACATCTTGGTTCCCATGTTTCATAAATCGTCTGTATTTCTCTGATTCTTGTTCTGATGAAACTAAATGTTGGTTCTCTGAGTTTGTTCTAGTTTTCTAAACTGACAGGAGTTTCTATTTCTCAGAAAAGAATCTGCCTGGTAAAGATGCCCATCTTGACTCAACATGTTGACCTCGTTCCACAGATAAACATCCATCCATCCATCCATCCATTCGGTCTAAAAACTCGCTTTACCTTGATCCAAACCAGGACAAAGCAGAAACGTTGTGAGGAAAGCTGAATGTAACTAACCCGTTTTTCATTTTCTCCAGATGTTTGTGGGCTCTGGAGCCGGCTTTCGAGCTCCAGAGCATTAAAATGTAAAAATACCTTTCATAAATTAGTGTCAATCAGCTCGTGTACACACTGCTAGCACTTTTCTGTTGATTGAAGGTACAGGCTAGTTAGCAGACTAGTTAGCATAGTCACAGTTAAAGACTTCCTGTTGGTTGTTTCTCCATCAGCACAGCTTCAGCAAACTGGGAGTCTCAGGTCTGTACTGGCTGTGTGGGGCAGAGTGTGAGCAGCGCAGACAGGAGACTGATTGACAGTGCTAAGACCCGCCTCCTGGCTCTGATTGGTTGGACCGACGGACCGGTGGGTCCGTCGGGTTCTAGAGGTTAATAGCCCTTGTGATCCATCAGTGCAGAAAGGGTTAAGAAGACACATTTGAATCCAACCTTTAGTTTCCTTGGTAAAGTCTTGAAACAACTTCAGTATTTTTGCATAATGTTCTCTTCTCATAATGTTCTGTGCCACGCAGCATGATGCTGCCGCTGCCGACGGGCAGAAAGTCCAAACTCTTCATCTGACCAAACATGACGGTTTTGGACGGATCCGTGCCGGGTTTTCTCTCTCACCATCCAGCAGGAAACTGATCAATCGCAGCATGAGGCGATAAGCGATGCCGAGCGGATGTTAATCTGGGACTGATTGGGATCTCAGCTGCTGGTATCGGACCTGCAGCCCGACCAGAACCAGGAGATCCAATCTGATGGGACACATTCCTGTCCTGATTACAGAAACGCTTCAGTTCTGCTGAAGATCATCAGCTTAACAGCCCAGACCACGGAGCAAAGTCAGTATGCACTGTCTGCGACCAGAGGGGGCGCTGTGCTGGAGGGGCGCCACAACCGGCAGAAAATGATTGAGCTAGGTACAATTTCATTTATTTATGCTTTGGTCTGATAACAGCAGGCTATTGATGGAGAGGCAGAAAAAAATGGAAGCGGGACAAAGATAGAGCTGTCATAAGGAAAGACTGTTTAATATGGAGAGAAAATAGTCTCAAAATACTGTGTGTGTATGTAATACTGGATTTGTAATCTGAGTAAGAATCTTTGTGTGAAACTTTGTTTAGTTGTATCTATGAAACATGATTTGTAAACGTAATAGAAAATTTGTGCGTAACTCCCTGTGTTGATATGAGGTCAAATGCATACACAAATATTAAGAAATTATGAATACAAAATAAAAGTAGGCTACACACACACACACACAAGTACAATTTCTACAAACATTAAATTTCTACAAAGAATTCTTTTAACTACAACCTCACAAATCTGGTAATTATGAATCCAAACCTTTTCCTACGCCTACAAATGTTAAATAAGTAACACGAGTCGCACAGATCCGGTTTCGATGCACGAGGACTTGAGACTCATTCCAGCTTCCGGAGCTCCCAGATTTGTGTAGATGGTGCGTTTACATGCTAGTAGAAAGGTGGGTCATCTGAGTTTTCCTGAGTCTAGTGGTTAAACGTTTCTCACTGTGCTTGTGCCGAAGTGGCAAATACGTTAGTTTGGTGGAAAACGGTAAATCTCAGCACTTCCTTATAATATCCCGAAATTATTTAAAGATATATTGTGCATTTTTGAGCGGATATAGGAGACTAAGTGGTCTGATAAACGACTACTGGGTGGCGGAATGGTTCGCTGGCCGGAACCAAGAAACAGGACGGAGCGTCCCGGTGGTCTGACCTCTGACGTAGGTAGAAGTTAAACCTTCAGGGTTTTGCTTTCCGATAGTAATGAGACATGGAGTAATTATAAATAATTTCAGATTACGTTTTACATGTGTGGTATTCCTCATATGTTTCTGTTAGCAGGAGCTAATGTTTATGCGAGCTATGCTAGCTGTTTTAGCTAGCTGTTCGCAGCTAAATCTGTGTATTTTTAGGAAAAGTTCAAACAGACGGTTAGTGCTAGAAGATTCATGTAGATTTTCCTGAACATGATTATAAACAGAACTTTGACAGAACATTACTGAACCTGAACGTTACTGGCATCATCAGAATGAATATGTAGAAATGTTTATTTTTATGTTGATCAAATGTTTATGCATTCAGTGTTTTGTTGTAGGGCTTTAAATAAATCCATGAAATATGTATGTTTTAAGTGTGTTTATTACATACTTAAATAACAGCTAATAAACTGTGGATTTCACTGAGATCCAGACACAAATCCAGTCTGAGGGTCCTGGAGGCCGAGTGAACGTTAAATCATTATTAAGGAAAACACCTTTCAGTTTGTTTGGTGGATAAATGTAGCAGCAGGTAAAAATCTTCATTACTGCTGAAGCAGCAAAATACGGTTTCAGACCAACATCCAGCTAAATTACTGATCGAAGGTCCGTACATTTGGATTAATGATTAACTGGAGGATGAAGTTTAGATAAAACCTGATTCCTAGTCTGGAAGTTTGATACTCTGTCCTCCTCATGTTTCTCTGTTAGCGGGAGCTAATGTCTGCGTTAGCTTTGCTGCTTCAGCTGTTGCCTATAGTCTTTATGTTTAGTGTCACTTCAGCAGTTTAAGGGTGTTTCTTCAACCCTAACCTCGTTAAGTATCTGAACCCGTCACATGCAGCTGAATCAGGCTCTTCTTTTGCAGTGTTGTGGATCCTCTGGGTTTGACCTGCACCAGTTCACGTCTCAATGCTGGCAAACACAAAACGTTTGTGTTTTCATGTTTACTGTTATTTATTGTATTTCTGTCCAGTCAAAACCTCCATCGACACACAGCTAATTCACTTAAAGTTTTATTAAATAGGGCAAATGGATCGGACTAGGAAACAGCTTTTATCTACCAGTTAATCATTAATCCAAATGTACCGACCTTTGGTCAGTAATTTAGCTGGATGTTGGTCTGAAATCATATTTTGCTGCTTCAGCAGTAATGAAGATTTTCACCTGCTGCTACATTTATCCACCAAACAAACTGAAGACTTTCCAAGCTCAACATAAATAATGATTTGGACTAACATTCACACAGCCTCCAGAATCTTCAGATTCAACTGTATTTATGTCTGAAATCCATAAAGACCCCATTTCATCGGCCCCTGAACAACATATTTAATGTTTGTGTAACCATTTGACCACACATTTACAAATACTCAGAGTTACAAATCATGATTCACAGATACAACTCTCCAAAGTTACACGGATTACAAATCCACTGTTACACACACACACACACACACACACACACACACCCACACACACACACACACACACACTGAGCCGCAGGTACAGACCTCATTCCGGTGTTTTCCTCCCAGGGGGAACCGGAAGCTGCAGCGGCCCTCGTGACGTCCACCGAGGCGGCGACCATCGATGTGACGCTTCCCGCGCTTTGCTCCAACAAGAAGAAATTAAATCAGATTAAAGCGTTTCAGAAACCACATGATCCCGGCAGATAAACCTCTGAAAGCGATCCAAACACACACGCTCGCTCTTGCAGTCTCTTTATCTCCCGCACGTCCTCACGCTTCCACTCCGTCCGGATTCAGATCCGCTCGGTTCTCACGCTCCTGCGGCCTCGGCGCGGATAAAACCCCGGATCTGAAGCCGCCGGCGGCTCCAGCCTGCAGACGCTCAGCTCAACATGGGTAGGTTTCCTCTCTGAAGGACCCGCTTCAGAGTTTGATTAAAAATCTCTTTAGTTTATTACATTTGTTATTTTAATCTAAAATGAAGCATATTTGTATTTCTTTTCTGCACAACCAGAATGAAACGATTTAAAATTACAATATTGTGAGAATGTAAATGTTTATAATCTAGAAATCGATTAATTTAAAAAACTTTTTTTGGCAACATATTTAGATGTGAAATTAGAATTTATTTTGTTTCTAAAGCAGTTAGTGTCACATGTGTTTTTATTTTAAATTGAAAGAAAATCTGCATATTTTCACAGGAAATGAAAAATTATTACTGGAGCACAAAGAAAATAAAATATTAAATTAATTTAATATTTGATGCAATAAATGCATTTTATTTTTGTATAATCATACAAAACAGTTTATCATTAAAAATGATTATATATTATTTTATTAATAATGATTTTTCAGAAAATAATTATTATTGCTGTTATTACTAATAATATTATTATAATAAACATTAATGAAGTATTATTACTACTAGTTATAACAGTAATAATAAAGCCTCCTCATCCATGTAAAATCTGTTCTGACCTGTCCGGTCCGGTTCCGGTCCGGTTCCGGTCCGGTTCCGGTGTCTCCAGCTCAGAAAGCGGCTCTGATCGTCTTCGCCCACCAGAGTCCGGCTTCGTTCAACGCGGCGCTGCGGGACGCGGCGGTCCAGGAGCTGTCGGGTCAGGGCTTCCGGGTCACCGTGTCTGACCTTTACGCCATGAACTTCAGAGCCAGCGCCACGCAGGATGACATCATCGGTGATCCCCCTCCTCTTCCTCCTCTTCCTCCTCCGCCTTCCTGATGAAGGCTGTGACGTCATGCTTTCTGCTCAGTCTGTTTTATGAACAACATGGTTATAACTGAAAAATAATTTTTCCTTTTAATGTGAGCAGCAGCTCATTTCCCAGCAGATTTTAGTTCATTTTTTTATTCATTATTCTGTTTCTTTTATTCTTGTTTTTCCAGCATCTATGTGTCTCTGCAGATGTTTTCCATGTTTTACAGCCGTTTTTATTTCTGAGGATATTTTGTGGTTCATTTCCTTCATTCGTTCGTATTTTTGGAGTCAGTTTCCACTTCGCTCCTCTGATGATCCGTTTGTCTGCAGAGTTTCTCCTCTTGCTGATGCGGTTTCTGTTGCCTAGGCGACCTGAAGAACCCGGATCACTTCCTGTACGGCGATGAGACGATGCTGGCCTGGACAGAGGGCCGCCTGAGCGATGACATCACTGCCGAGCAGCGCAAGCTGGAGGAGGCGCAGCTGATCATCTTCCAGGTCAGAGGTCACGCCCGTCACTCCTCTGGACCTGAGCGGAATCAGCTTCTGTCAAATTGAAGTAAATTAGTGTCCAGTGTTTTGGGCCCTAGGATTTAGTAAAATAAAACAGTTCCCAGAGGTCATCAGAGGTCATCAGAGGTCATCAAAGGTCATCATCAAAATGTTCAAACAAAAACGTTTACTTATACTTCTGAGTTTCACAATTAAAGTCACAATAAAACAAACAAAGAATCCAAACATTTCTATTATTTTATAGTTCTCCATGTTAGCTGGACTGTTTAACTGCCAGAGTTTGGGAATAAATTCAGAATTGGTTCAAATCTTGTTAAAATGAGAAAAATGTCTCATTTAAATGTCGTTATAATGAAGTTTATATCTTATTAAATTACAAATATTTACTCCTTTTCAAAAGAGAGGTGGTAACGGTGAAACAGCAACACTTTACTCCTTTTTAAAGAGTCACAGTCGACCCATTTCCTGTTGATGCATCGTTACAATGAGCTGTAAAGTGGATTTCTCCTGCCGTCTCCAGTTTCCTCTCTACTGGTTCAGCGTCCCGGCCGTCCTGAAGGGTTGGTTCGACCGCGTCCTCACTCAGGGGTTTGCCTTCAGCCTGCAGAAAATCTACAGCAAGGGCGTTTTCAAGGTCACTGTCCCCCAGGAAAGGTCATCAAATGAGACACCATAAACGTTGAACGCTGCTGATCCGTGTTTCCTTCCAGGACAAGAAGGCTCTGCTGTCGTTCACCACCGGAGTCCCAGAGTCCCTGTTTCAGCCCGACGGCATCGACGGAGACATAAACGTCACGCTGTGGCCGCTGCAGGTGAGACACACCCAGGTCACGGCCAAAGAGGAGTTCTGTATCCAATCATGTTCATGGAAAGTTGAGTGGAAGGAAAAAGTGTGAAGGTCCACCAGGGAGACCAGCGTTGACAGGATTGTGAAGAAAAGTCCACTTAGGAACCAGAATCAGAAAGTAAAGGTGGAAGAAATACGGAGCTACATTGAAACCTTAAAGTTTGTTCAAATCGAATAATTTTAAAATATTCAAAGTGAAAATAAAGTTATTTAGAACAACAAATAAAATTTAACTGGAGAAATAAAATTCAATATTTACATGACCTGAAAATGTTGCACACATTTGTTGAAATCACATTTTTCAGTGTTGTGATGATGATCAGCAGCTTGAATCAGCATCAGTTTTCAAAACCAATGAACATTAAACACCAGTGATGTTGAAAGGACATTTTCATTTCCCACGGGTTCTGAATGCAACGGCTGGGAATATTTTCACAGAATTTTATTGTTCAGTAAAAAGAAAAATTCTACAACTTAAAATTCTGTATTTATTATGTTTCTAAATGTTTTATTTTGAACACATGTTGTGGCTCCAATTTAACTCCATACAATAAATACTTACGTTTTTCTTGATATTCTAATTATTTGATTTGTGTCTGTTTGACCTGTAGTGTTAAAAGCTGACCTCTGACCCCTTCGTTTTCAGGGTTTATTTGGTAAAAACGTTTGGAAATCTGAAAGTCCTCCATGTTGGTTTGTTTTTCTTCAGCACGGGATTCTGAACTTCTGCGGGTTTCAGGTTCTGGCTCCTCAGATCTTCTGGGATCCGGCTCACTGTCCCGCAGCCGTCCGCGCCCAGATGCTGGAGGGATGGCGCGCTCGCCTGAGAGGCCTGCTGACGGAGAACCCTTTGACCTTTGCACCCTGTGAGCTCTTTGACCTCAGTTTCCAGGGGGGGTTCAGGCTGCGGCCCGAAGTGAAGGAGGAGCAGGAGGCGCAGCCGTTCGGCCTCTCCACGGGGCATCACCTCGGAAAGCCGCTGCCGCCAGACGACCAGACCAGAGCGCCATCTGCAGGTGGAAACAGGAAATAGCAGCTCAACTTTAACTCCTTCACTTCCTGCAGATTTTAAGTTTTATCTTTTATTTTTATCAGATGATTTAACCAAGACATTTACCAAAACAATGTACTGAAACTTCATACATTCACACACTTTAAAGGTGCAGCATGAAGGATGTAGTGACATCTAGTGACATACTACATCATTATAATCTATGTGACGTCATGTTTGTAAATTTACACAGACAAAAATGATGAACAATAATGTGAGTTATTTAGCATGTGATGAGAAAGAAAAATGGGGGTTAATTTATCTGTCTATCTTCTATGTCTGTTTAAAACAAAATATTTAGCTCCATACAAAAATATTTTTCTTTGATCTAGCAAAATTTAGCTAGTTAACAAATTAAATATATTTACCTAACATGCTAATTCACGTGTCGATAAGCGGAAGTGGACTATCAAAATAAAAGCTGTGTGACCGAAAATAAAAGCTGTGTGACTGAAATCTGTTATTTCTGCATACATGCGCATCAAATTATTTTAATTTCTAAATAAAACAACAGTTTGATGTCCAGTCCTGTGTTCCTCCTGTGGCATCACAGCAATAGTTTACCTTACCAATATGGCGGCGTTGTTAACGGGCGAAACTATGAGCGAAGAAGCATCTTATTGCGGGTGTGATTATACACCGGCAGACGGGATATATTGTCAACTAAAGGGTAAAGTTCTGTGGTTTATAAAGGCTGATAATAAATGATAGAAGTTATTGAACATTGCTTCGTATTTTCGGAGTTAATACCGAGAATAAACCAGCAGTTTTCTCTTTACTCCAACCCTTCTCTGAGCCATGGAGTGGTACAGCCCACGGTGACGTCACGGTAGGCGGAGCTTAGAGGGCTGGCTGTGAAGAAGGAGACGGATGAGTTTGTTGTTGTTGTTTATCTGGTTTAGCGGAGATTTTACTCACCACTGCCGCCTCTGAACGAGCGCTAACTCCGGGGGAACCATCACCACCAGACCCGCTGAGGAACCGGAACCGGGACTCTCCTCTGAAACCCGCAGCGTCGAGCGGAACCTGCCC
This sequence comes from Gambusia affinis, assembly GCF_019740435.1. Taxonomy (NCBI): domain Eukaryota; kingdom Metazoa; phylum Chordata; class Actinopteri; order Cyprinodontiformes; family Poeciliidae; genus Gambusia; species Gambusia affinis. The sequence goes on along the minus strand of NC_057869.1, from coordinate 988,111 downwards.
GGACACGGCCAACATGAAGTGGATGTTCAAAGAGGATCACTCCCTGGGTAAGAAGCGTTAAAAACCGGAGAAACGGTTCTGACACAGGACGGGATTGAGTCCAATCCGGGTCTGTGGCTCTGATCGGATCATTTCAGCTGGAATTAGCTGAAGGTGCTGCTAAGAAACGGTTCTGCTCGGGTTCTGGCCTGGTTGTTGTGAGGGGGAGCTGCTGGAAGTAAGTCGGGTTTAAAGATGGCTGTTGGTGCTGAAGCTCCAACCAAAACTGCTGCCAGGAACCCGCAGATCATCCGCTGAAAGCCGAACCGAACCGGGTTCTGTTCCGGGTCGGATCCACCAGGCTTTATGATTCCAGCTGAAACTGAAAGCATCCTCTCCTGATGCAGGCCTCATTTCCTCAGAAAGCCGCTCTGCTCTCCTTCATGAAGCCAGAATTTCCTCTAATCTTTGAACTCATCTCCAGGCTTTCTGGATCTGCCACTCGCCCAAAATCTAATTTCGTCTGTAAATCTGCAGGATGTTTTTTCCAAATGAACGTTATGAATTGTGTTTGGAGGGCAGAGGATTCCTCCTGTGCTGGGGGTTTCCTGTCTGATGGACAGCAGATTCCTGGGATCCCATAGATCCGCTGTCAGAGATCCGTCTCCGCAGCTTCAGATCTCCTCCAGGTTCAGTTAGCATCCTGCTGATCTTTGTGTGTGTTTGCTCTGCAGAACATCGCTGCTTAGAGTCGACCAAGATCCGCAGCAAGTACCCGGACCGGGTCCCGGTGAGTGTCCCCCCTGAAGGTCGTGTCCCCCCTGAAGGACGTGTCCCCCCTGAAGGACGTGTCCCCCCTGAAGGACGTGTCCCCCCTGAAGGACGTGTCCCCACCTCTAACATCTCTGTCCCTGGCAGGTCATCGTGGAGAAGGTGTCGGGCTCCCAGATCGTGGACATCGATAAGAGGAAGTACCTGGTGCCGTCCGACATCACGGTGGCCCAGTTCATGTGGATCATCAGGAAACGCATCCAGCTGCCGTCGGAGAAGGCCATCTTCCTGTTTGTGGACAAGACCGTCCCTCAGTCCAGGTCAGCTTCCTGTTCCCGCCCTGAGTCAGTTTTCCCGCCGGGCATCAGGTCTGGATGTCCGACGGGTTTTAGTTTGAACTTTGACCTCTTTTTCATCCAGTTTCCCTCCAGAATCTGATCGTGTGCAGAAATCTGACCCGTAAATCATCACATCTTATTATTTCTCATGTTTACGTTGACCTGTCACCATGACAACGGTTCCTGGACGATAAATCATCCCTGAAGTTATCACAATAAATGATAATATTGTTATTGTGAGACCATTTAAAGTATTATAATTTTAATAAATTCATAATAGTGCAAGATTATATTCTGAGATCAATAAACTTTAGGTTCTAATGAAGATTTAACACTGGAACTGGAAGACATTTTAAATATCTAAAATAAATAAAACGAGAAACGACAAATAAATTGAACCATGAAGTTTCTGTAAACACCAGGCTGAAGAATTTCATCTTCCAGTTTTTGCTAGAAAGAGAAAAAATGATAAATCATGCCGGTGGAAACTATTGAGCTCATTTTATTGATCATGTGTTTTATTGATTTACTGATTATTGCGACAGGTTGTGAAAGATGGCCGCCACATCGGTCACTGCTGGACGTTTTGCAGAAGTTTTCACACCTGAGCGAAAATGATTCATTTAATGTTTCACGGATAGAATCTGAAAAGTGTGGCACACTTTGGACCCCTCTAATGTAAACCATCCCATAATTTCTCCAGCTGGATGTTCAGGCGGTTGACCTGCTGGAAGCTGAACCTTGAAAAGATTTTCTTCCAGGATTATCTCGATTGAACTCAATCCATCTTCCCCCGCTTCCCGCAGCATGATGCTGCCTCTTCCGTGTTTTGCTGGGAGTCATGGTGTGTTCAGGGTGACGTGTAGTGTTGGTATTCCATCATTTAGTTCCTCTGATCAGAGCTCAGCCTTCAGACCTGTGGGAATACTTCTGGGTGGTTAAATAATGGCGCCTCTAATCCGTTGCAGCATCACGATGGGGCAGCTGTACGATAAGGAGAAAGACGAGGACGGCTTCCTGTATGTGGCGTACAGCGGAGAGAACACCTTCGGCTTCTAGGGACCGGGCCGGAGTCCGACTCGGTTCCGGTGCCGCCGGCCCTGTGAGGGAGTGATCCTGCCTGAGCGTCTGTTGTCCACCTTTCTACAGATTCACCTTCATTGTGGTGCCGTTTCAATCACTTTGGGTTTGATGCTGTTGTTTTTTAGATCCTGTTTGATTTTCTCTTCTTGCGTTTTTTAAGTGACGAGTTTGAATGAAGTTTGTTTTAATGCTTTTGTTTTTCTTTTAATTTAATAAAATCAAAATGAATTTTAAGTTAAATGCGTGAGGGTGAGGTAGCTGGATGACCTAACCAATAAAAGATGAAAACTGAACGTGTTTATTGTCTCCTTTAAATCGTCAGCAGTCAGATCATCGCAGAGGGGAAACAGCGACACCTGGCGGTAGACTGGGAGTACTGCAGCTGGATTAGATCAACGTCTTTATTTAACATATTTAACATTAATCAATTTAAAATATTTATGTAAATGCGATGTAAATACGTTTAGATATATGGAATACAGTTTATAAAATTACCAGTTAAAAATGAACAGCAAAAATTTGGGTTATTTAGCCTGTCATTCATTTATAAATATCACCGTTTCAAGCAAAAAATTTAGCTAGTAAGACAAATATTACATGGACAAGCTAACTATTTAGCTCAAAACTGCATGTTTAGCTTCGAACTCGATAAATAATTAGTTTAGCTGCAGAGAAATATTTAACTAGCTCTAAGAATATTTAGCTAATATCCAAATTTACTTGCCGATGAGCAGAAGTGGATTATCAACATAAAAGCAGGGTTTTGTGAACCTATAATATTTGTTAAAATATGATTGTAGACGCAGCAAGTGACAGCATCAGCTTTGAGGCAATTCAGTCTCACCAAAATGAATTGGCAAGCTAAATATTTAGCCTCAAACTTTATACTTAGTCGTATTTTCACCATGTTTCACTTTCATAAATGTCACAGTTTCAAAAGAAGTATTTAGTTTGAAGCTAACTACGTACCTAGCAAGTTAAGTTAGTTAACCAGTTAACTATTTAGCTCAAAGGTAAATGTAGCTCTGAACTAGCTAACCGCAACATAGTTTAGCTCAAATCCAGAATGTGCAGACTGACTCAGGATGTGGCCTGAAGTGGAACTGTCCCAGTTGTCCCAGTTGGTAGGTCAGACCACCATACCAACTGGGAAGCATGGGAGTGGCAGCATCATGCTGTGGGGCTGTTTTCTGCAGGAGAAACTGGTGTACTAAAGGAGACAAGGCTATTTAATCAAGACATGATTCAGGAAGTTAAAGACAGAGGAGACATGTCTTCCTGGTCAATGATTCTCTACAGCTTCAAACACTTCCATGAAAAATCATCAACTTCCTTCATAAAACAGCTTTTATGTGCAGTATGGAGGTGTGCGCGGGGAGCCTGGCTGGTTCGTTAGCAGGTCAGAGGTCGCCTCCCTCTGCCTAGCGGCGCCCCAGTTGACCTTCCAGACTTTCTGGAACGGTTCTGGAAGAGTTTCAGGGATCGTTCTTCTACGAAGCGTTTCATTTCTGCTTTCTGAGTATTTGGTGAATGGCGGTGAAACGTCTCAGCACTTCCAGTTTCAGTTCCTCCTGTCTCTGCCGCAGATGAACTTCGCAGCACTCGGTTTCCATGGAAACCTGAGAGGTCAGTTCAGGTGAAGCGGCTGGTTTTCTGCTTCAACCTGACGTCAGCAGGAAGTTGAGTTCAGGCGAAGTTCTGCTGATCTGGACGACATTAAATCCACGTCTGATAATGAAGTAAAGAAGCGCTGAGTTCTGATAAAAACTAAAAACTGAGATTATATTTCTCCTGGTTTAGCTTCTCTGTTAAATCCAGATTATAATCTCAGATTCTCTCATATAAACCCATTAATAATCAGAGATCTGATTGGCCCATCAGTCCTTCCTTCTGCTCTGACCTCCTTCAGCAGATCATTATTATTTCATATCCTTATTATCATCATTGATTATATTAGTCTGTTTGCATGTCGATGTGTAGATTTATGGGATTAAATGATGAACTCAGGTGTGCTGTGGTGGCGTAGAGGACAGCGCGACCCACATTGGAGGCCTTCAGTCCTCGACGCAGCGGTCGCGGGTTCGATTCCCGGACCCGGCCGACGTTTGCTGCATGTCTTCTCCCCTTCCTGTCAGTCTACTAGAGCCCACAAAAGACCCCCTGGAGGGAGGGAAAAAAAATAAAAATGATGAACTCAAAGTTTAGATATAAACCATCTTAAAAAAGTTTGTTGGGAAATATGTTGTTTAGGAAAAGAGCTATTGATTAAGAAATGATCATAATGCATTGATTTATAACTCAGATCGATTTGAATAACTGAATTAAAATGATTTTTGAGATTTCTGTGAATTAGCGCCATAAAAATAAACTGAACTGAAAGTTGATCCATGAAACCAGTTTTCTGTTTTCCGTCAGGATGAAAATTCTTTTCAGAGAAAGAGGAAGAGGAGAAGGAGGAAGAGCAGCCGCTGCTTTCTGAGAACAGCTGCTGCTGAACATATAAACGGAGCCGGCCGGACCGGTCCAGCACACTTCCAGAACCTCCAGAACCATGAAGATCCAGCTGAGCCTCTGCCTCCTGGCTCTCCTCTGCTCCCTGTGGTCCAGCTCTGCAGGTCAGAAACTTTCTCCTACTACTCTCCACTGATGGAGAATCTCCTCCTCCTCTTCTCCGTCTCTCTGCTCCAGCTGTCAATCTGTTGTCGGTGCTGAAGTTCTGGTTTTGTTTGCAGCTCCAGTCGGTCCGGGCGTGATATCTGGTGCCTGTTGCCAAGGCAACAGCAACACGACGATTCCCAGAGGGAAAGTGAAGGAGCTGCAGAACTCTCCGATTCACTGCAAAGTCAAATCTGTCATGTGAGTTCACCACAACGTGAATAAATTACTGAAACAATCACTGAAAACAGAATAAATCTAATAAATTAGCATCAAAACGACATTCTGGGCTTCAGAGACCAGACTGCTGATCCACGTGACTAATGAAACTAAACCAGCGTTTCAAAATAATCTCTTCAAAATAAAAGTCTCAATTATTATTATTATTATTATTATTATTATTATTATTATTATTATTATTATTATTATTATTATTATTATTATTATTATTATTATTATTATTATTATTATTATTATTAATAATAATAATAATAATAAACCAGGGCTTTTAAAGATGCATAAATACCAAAATATGAACTTTGTTCTGGTATTGGGCGGTCAGCCGGTCCGGTTCTGACCCAGAAGCTGTGTGTTCTGCCAACCGGTCCGGTTCTGACCCAGAAGCTGTGTGTTCTGCCAACCGGTCCGGTTCTGACCCAGAAGCTGTGTGTTCTGCCAGCCGGTCCGGTTCTGAACCTCCTGCATGTTGTTCTCTTGCAGAATCACCACTGAGAGCAACAAGAAGTTCTGCCTGGATCCCGCCTGGACCTGGACCCAGACACTGCAGAGAGAGTTTGGGAAAGAAAAACGGCTCCTCTGAGATCTGGATCTGGGTCGGAACCGAGTCTTCTGGAGCGGGAAGAACCATTTAGATGTTTTAACGACACACTGGACGTGTCGCTGATAGTTCTCCATTTTTACTGTTAATTTATGATTTGAATGAAACTCTGAGTCGTTTTTCAGTTTGTCTGATGGAGAATGTAACATTTAGTAACAGTTATTTTTTATGACAGCCGACGAGTCAACTTGTTCTCAACTTGAATTTAAGGTTTTTAATGAAACTTTTGTTTCTTGTTTTTCAGTTTGTCTGCTAGTTAAACATGTTGCTGGAAAAGTTGATCATGTTACTCAATTCATAATAAAAACTGCATTTTCCTATCTGCTGCTTCACGCTCTTTATCTTGGTGATCAGGAATGTGTCAGTGTAGCAAGTTTATTATTATTATTATTATTATTATTATTATTATTATTATTATTATTATTATTATTATTATTATTATTATTATTATTATTATTATTATTATTATTATTATTATTATTATTATTATTATTATTATTATTATTGCTGTTGTTATAAATGAACCTTCGGTTCATAGTTCCTGTTGTTACCTGTTGCGGGGGGCGGTAATCGGTGTGACACACCTTCTCTATGTGCGCAGCTGCGTCACAGTGTTGGTGAGTTGGGCTTTTCACGATCTCCCTGTGAGCTAAGCTAGCAGTTATAAAACGAAGTTTAATTGCTACAAATGTGCAGAAATATATGATAGAAATTATAATAGCTGTTTTTATAAGCTCTGTGTTTGAATTTGTTCCATGTAGCCTCAGTATAATGACTTTCTCTGCTGTCGTGTTAGGTTTGTGTTGGAGCTGTAGCCGCTGTTTTAAAGGCGCGTTAAACGTGCAGTGATTTCTGCCTCATCCCGCCATGGTAAATATTTAGCTCGGAACAAACATGAAACTTACAAACTAAATATTGAGCTCGCTAATCAAATATCTTATTTGAATGGTGAAAAAATAAACCAAATTTTTTAAAACACCCCAAATGCTGTTAATATTTGACTGTGTAACTTTAAATGGCTCCTCCTGGTTTTCTGCCCGTTAATCTCGTGTTTTTATTGATTCAATCAAACTTTGAGGGTGAAATGAGTAATGGAGCGAATCTTCTTCAGTCCTCTGCGTGAAATGAGTTTTAGGTTTTACAAAACTCCATCGGTGTGCAGCCGGTCGGCCCTGAATGATGATTTCCATCTGGTGACGGAGATCCATCACTCAGGCTTCACTCAGTCACTGCGTCAGACGGAGGCGTGTGATCAACACTAACAGTCTTTTCTCTGAAGCGATTCAGGGCTTGAATAAACACTTGGCACATTTTCAACCTTCACATCTTACATTTACTTTATTTATAGAAAAAAAAGCATTTTTAAATGTCAACCTTCAGACGGGAAATGAATGTAGACAGAAGCAGATGGAAACAATAAAAATGCAAATATCCCCCAAAGTTTTATCAACATGTTGATTTATTCATTTATTCCCCTCATCTGAGCTCAGCTGGTGTTTCAATAATCATGTAGATCCATCTTACGCCTTAAAGGGCCAGCGACAGAAGCACTCAAACTGCCAGGATCCCCTGTGTCTTTTCTATAGAAAACATTTTATAGATCAGGTCTACATGAAATAATGTAAAATCAAAACCATCAGCAAAAGAAAAGAAGAGGAAGAACAGAGAAATGGACCCTTCTGGCTCTGGTTTGATGCGATTCCAAGCTTCACCACTAGATGGCAGTAACAGCCCAGTGGGTGGAAAATACGTTGATTCTTAGCACTTTTCTATAGAAAAAAAACATTATTTTAAATAATAAAAGGCAGTCAGACAGCCTCTTCTTAACATCACCGTGTGGTTAAAGAGTTTAAATGCATTCCTGTCTTACTAAATTTTAGTTTTAACCTTTATTATTTGATCTGGATTTTAAATTAGACTTTTTTCTGGAATCCAAGTTGAGCTGGAAAGTTTCCTGAAACTACAGAGGAGAAAAACTTCTGCTAAAGTCTGGTTTAGAGAAGAACTGTAATGATTTAATGATGATGACAATCATGGAGGGCAAGGGGGGGGGGGGGGGGGCTGCTGTCTGTTGCAACTTTTAGATGTTTCTCCACTTCAACACACCTGTGTCAAATAATGAGCTCATTAGCAGAACTCTGGAGAACCCGACTGCACTGAGCAGGAAATTCAGCTGTTGGATTCAGGTGTGTTTGATCAGGACACCGGCCCTCCAGGACCGGACTGCCCACCCCTGCTTTAAGGGTTCTTCTCCAGCTCTCTTCAGTCCGCTTTACTCCAACTGCAGTCCGTCTGTCTAGTCAAAGTCCGGTTTGGTTGGTGAGGTGTGAATGCTAATCGACCTCTGACCTCAACCGGTCTGGGTTTGGTTTGAATGTGAACGTCAAGCGGACCGGAGACTGCACCACAAACAGGAAGTGGACTACAGCACAGGGCATTCTGGGTAAATGCAACCAAAGCTAACATGTTAGCCTAGCTCTAGCAGGAGAAATGACTAAAGAGACGACGCCTCCATCTTGTTTCCATCTGGTGAAGAAGGAAGTTGCTCTCAGCGTCTTCAGAGGTTTTTGTGTGGTTTCCTTCAGTGGTTGTTGGTGCAGCGCCCCCACAGGCCAGGAGGGGAACAGGTTGGTTTGACTCAGCAGAGAGAACCAGAGCAGCTGGAGACGTTAAATGTTTTGGTCCTAATAGAACCGGGTCTTCCGGACTATCAGGGGGAAATCAGACTAAATGTTGGCTGGGATTTGAAAAGATGGACCTTCTGGATCACATGCAACAGATTCTCTAAATCTGGACTCGTTAAAGGGTTGAAGCTGCAGCACTGAACAAAACTAAACCTGAAGAAGAAGACATTAAAGGAAGACTCCTCAGCTGGAGACCCAACATCAGCAGTTCCTCCGGCTCAGATCCTGCAGGTTGGTTACCTGGATGCATCCCAGACCTGCAGACCTGGGCCCTTAGGGGCCGCAGCTGGATGTCCATCTGGGGGTCAGATCAAAGATTTAAAGGGACGAACACTGGAAATGTCCATCAGAAAGCAGAGGGTGGCAGCGTGGACCGATGCATCTCGTTGGACGTCAGTCCGTCGCTTTTCTTTTTAGACGCAGACGAGAAGTCTTCCTGCGAGAAGTCGCTCATCTCCTCGTGGCGCTCCTGCTTCCACACGCGCTCGTGCTCCTGCTTCAGCTCCTGGTAAGAGCGAGAGAAGGTGTGAAAGATGGAGGTGGCCGGGAACGCCATGATGAGGATGCCGCTCAGGATGCTGATGAGCGCCACCATCTGGCCGGGGACGCTGCGCGGCACCATGTCGCCGTAGCCCACCGTAGTCATGGAGATGATGGCCCACCAGTAGGAGGCCGGGATGCTGCTGAAGCTGTGCTGGGGGTGCGCGGCGGCGAACGGCGCCAGCTCGCTCTCGGCCAGGTGGACCAGCGGAGAGAAGAGGGCGACGGCCACGCAGACGAAGAGCAGCAGGAGGCCGAACTCCCGCATGCTGCGCTGCATGGTGACGCCCAGCGTCTGCAGGCCCAGGGAGTGGCGCGCCAGCCGCATCACGTACAGGATCCGCAGCGCCCGCAGCAGCCGCAGGATCAGGGTCAGCTTGTCCAGGTAGCCGCGGCCCGCCCCCATCGCCGCCTCGTCCTGCGCCTCCTCCCCGACGTCGAACACCAGCGACACGTAGTACGGCAGGATGGCGACGGCGTCGATGATGTTGAGCGGGCCGCGAGCGAAGGCCAGCTTGGAGGGAGCGTTGACGAAGCGCAGCAGGAACTCCAGGGTGAACCAGGCCACACACACAGACTCCACCACGAACATGTTGCGACACTTCTGGGAGCATTCGCCCTGCGCAGGAGGAAACATGGAGAAGAAGAGACGTTACACCGAACTACGGCAACCGGGAGGTAACGCGAAGCGTCACCGACGGTACCAGGAGGAAACTAAAGAGCCGTTTGTAAAGTTACACAGTTAGAGGGGCAACAATTTGGACTAGTTAGTCTGTCATAAACTAAATACATAATTAGCCAACTAATTATTCATTTGAGTGTTAAATATGTAGCTTGAGGTTAAGTAGCTTTAAACTATATTTGGTTGGTAAAGTCTGAGCTGCTAATTAGCGTGCTAACTAATTTTTTTGCTAACTTAAAATGTAGCTATCAAGCTATAGATTTAAGTCACTGAAATACTTTGGAGGTAAATATTTAGTTTAAAGTTATATACGTTGTTCTGAGCTAAATATTTAACTTCAAAGTAAACATTTAGTTTGTAACTGTGACAGTTATGAATGAATGAACAACACGGTGAAAATGTGACCGAAAACTGAACGCTAATGTTTCCCTCTTAGGACTTTAACCGTAACTTCTGTTGAGGATGCGGTTCATTCTCGTTTCACAGATCTGGATTATCTCCTCCTGAAGTTACGGGATCTAAACCTCCAGCTAGCAGCAGGTCGGGTCACACCTGGAGAAACCACCGGAGTCAAAAACGGGTTGTTTCAAATAAAAACATGAATTTATTTTCAGTCCGGAGCAGCAGCTGCTGTGATGTAAGTAAGTTTCTGTCTCTGCTGCATGAAAAAGCATCAGCTCTGAAAGGTGACAGATTATCTCTGAAGGCGGGTCTCGTTACGCCGTGAGGATCTGCTGGTTGTTAGTCAGGATCCGATGGAAGATCGGGGGAAATTCCCCCAGACGGTCCCTCACACCCTCAGGTTTCTGTAGGAGATGAATTCAGATTTAAAGTTTAGACAAGATGGACGCAGCGTTCTGCTTCCTCTCCTTTCCTTCTGCTACTTTGGACTTTTAGTTTTGGTCCTTAGAGGAAGATTAAAGGCTGACAGTGACAGAAATCCACAGAATAATTATTTAGTACATTGTTTTATCACTTGTATAAAATTTTAAATATTATTTAGAATTCAGCAGATTGTAACAACAAATTAAGAAAATATTAAACGTTCTGAATTTTTAAGCTGTAATCAAATTTTTTTCCAGCATAAAAACCTGCAGAGCATCGATTTCCTTCCTGCTGGGACGGAAAAAATCCTTTTCCTGTGAGATTCAACAACAGAACAGCGAAGGAAAAAACACCGAGATGACTAACGAGCCTGTCAGCGCGACAGACGCAGCTTTTAGGAAATAATAAAGTCGATATTTTTAATTTGGCCGCCGCCACAGGAAGCTCTGCTACAGGAGACAGGAAGTTATCAGAGATGTTTCTCCAAACACCTTCCAGCCTGAGGAGAGCGAACCATCATCATGAGAGCTGAACGGGTTGAATCCAGACCTCAGACCGGATCATCCATCTGGGCAGATCAATAACTAGAAATCGACAGAAAGCAGCGATTAGAGCAGCAGGCTGTTCCCTGGACGAGGCCGGTCCAGACGCCTCAGGCTTCCAACCAGAGGAGAGGATCAAACCGGGACCACACAGCTCCAGCTCAACCTGAGAAACTTGGACTAGGCCGTTCTGAAATATACCATAAAGCCTCTGGCTGCATGTTGGAAGCTGAACTTCGGCTCCGGCCATCAGCAGCTCTGCACAAATACAGAGTTCATAAAGTAAATATTTAGCTTTAAAGCAATATTTAGTTTGAAACTATTTGGTTTCAACATAAATAGTTGAAACCTCCTCCGGGAAGAGGCCGCGGGGAAACCCAGGACACGCTGGAGGGACGATGTCTCTCGGCTGGCCTGGGAACGCCGTGGGATTCCTCCGGAGGAGCTGGTGGAAGTGGCTGGGGAGGGAAGTCTGGGCCTCCCTACTGAAGCTGCTGACCCCGCGACCCGACCGGGATAAGAGGAAGAAGATGGATGGATGGATAGATAAATAGTTACTTATCTAAATATTTTGCTTGGAGCTACATATTTAGATAAGCAACTAAATATTTAGCCAACAAAATGTTTAGTTTTAAGATAAATATTTTTAACGTTAAGTTAGCTTCAAGCTAAACCTTTTGTTTACGGCTAACTGTTTAGCATCACACAACATTTTGCATGAACTGCAGAGCATCTTTAGGATGTTTCCCAGAACTTCATCCCACAGCATGACAACTCCACCACCGTGCTTCAGGAACGGAGCGGTGCATCCACTGTAAAACCAAATAGTAGACTTTGGTCTAATCTAAGCAGACTGTCCGTGAAATGCTGATCTATCACTTAAAATGTTAACATGTAACAAAATGAGGAAACGTTTCAGTGCTATTACTTTTCCAAAAAAGTCTCAGCTTCAGCTGAAGGTCAAGAGTTCAATTCTCGTTGGAAAACGGATTTATCTTTAGTATTTTTCACAGATCAAACCGTGATCTGTGAAAAATACAGATCACGGTATCTGATCTGAACACAACCAAAACCAACCGTTTTGGTTGTGTTTCGGTGTTACTGATGTTACTGATGGTCGTTGTTACTGATGGTAACAACGATACTGAAGATCAAATTTAAAACATTATTAGTCAGGACAGAAAGTAGAACTGGTTCAGGACTTTTGCTCAGTACTGGGTGGGTTCTGTCCAGTTCCCTAAACTGGAAAAGCCTGGAAAGCCTCAGACTCACCCGGTTCTCCTCGTCTCTGAGGTCCGGCATGGTGCTGATGCAGAGGCTGACCACAGTCACCAGAACCATGATGATGGACAGGCAGGCGAAGATCTTCCCTGCCAAACCTGAGTGTGGGTTTTCCATCACCTCCCGCAGCGCCGACACCATCCTGCGGTAGCCCTTCTCCGCCTGCGGGGGTCTCTTCTTCAGCTTCATCCTCTTCTGCCTCCACTCCTCCTCCTTCCGCCGGCGCTCTCCCACCTCGTCCACCCGGGTGATCATCCGCCGCCGGCAGCAGCGCTCCATGTGGCCCGGGTCCACGCCCCAGTAGTCCAGCTCATCGTGCAAAGAGACGGCGCACAGCTCCCGAAGAAGACGCAGCTTCCCCGCCGCCAGGAAGTTCAGGATGACCCTGAAGGCCGTGGGGTTCCGGTCAAAGAAGAACTCCCGGCACGTCTCGTCGTAGTCGTCGCAGAGCCGAGCGATCTCCTCCGGCGTAGTGCAGGAGCGAAGACGGGCCAGCCGGCTCTGGGGGAACTGCTCCAGCGTGCTCCAGGGGAAGGCGTAGCGGTTCCCCCCGACGTTGATGAGGACCTGTACGGCGTGGTCCACCGTGAAGGAGGCCTGGGGTTCCCGCAGCAGCTGGGCACGTTGGAAGTACACCCCCTTTAGGGTCTCGGTCTCTGGGATCTCAGTGAAGAAGCGGTCCAGGCTGCTATCGTCGCTGCTGATGGAGTAGGTGCTGAAGTCATGATTGGCATTGCTAATGATGGGCATGCTGGCAGCAGATCCGGGACGGGATGGAAGAACTTTCTGTGGGTCAAGCTAACGAGGAAGACCAACTCAGAGCAAGATACTGAAAAGACAGAAAGACTAGAAGTTAGCCTGAGATGCTGCTCAGCTCCGTTCCCTTTACTCATGTATGCAAATGTTTGTTGAGCTTCTGCTAAGGCTGAAGCATCACAATCACGCCTGAATGAGCTTGTTCCAGCGATAAGTCATTAACAGTCAAGGCAGCGATGGATAAAAACCACACGTCCTGCCATCTTCTTTGTCGTTTCTGCCAGTAGTAACAACCAGCTGCTGATCATGTGACTGTGTGAAACAAAACAAGTGTTTCCATTGCAGTTTTGCAAAATATATGTCTCTATATATAATCCTAGCACAAAAACGTTTTATTGAGTTTTTTCAAAATTGGTGAGTTTCCATTTAGCAAATTTATTTTGGTACTAGAATCCTCAGATACAGAGTCCTGCTGTTTGCAGATGACAAGGTGAGGTAGCTAGCAGGGTGGAAATGTTCTGGCTTCTTGTAATTAAGTCAGAATGTAAAAACAGAAATCTTAAATGATCATTCAGGACAGTAAAAATCTAGTTGTGTAGAGTCAAAACTCATTTTTGAAATATCTGGAATGTAATTACAGAAACTAAATCTGTTAAAACGGCCTGCCATATTCCCCGTGTTCCCTCTTTCCTCCAGCAGGTGGCGCCTCTCAGACTTCTGGGGATCTAAACTCAATCTGTCGCTTTATTCCATCAAACCACCGTAACAAACTGCTGCTGTATCCGCTGTAAAGCTGGAATTACATAATATTATAAATTGAATTATTTCCAGCTGACCAGCTGCAGCATCACCAAAAAATGAACTTTAACCTCCAGCTTTAACCCGGTTCTCTGGTTTAGTTTCTAACAGAAGGTGTTTCTGAGAACTTTTGGATCCTCGGCAGAGCTTCAGACCTGATGAGAAGCTGCAGCTGCTGGTTCGCTCAGGTTTCAATCAAAATAAAAATAAAGAAGTTAATGGGACGAGACGTGAAGCCGAGTCACCTTTCAGGGCGAAGCCGCTGCGGTTCAGGTGGAGCATCAGGAAGTTAAAGTCTCTGAGTCCAACATGTCCCCCGGGATGTCCACCTGTCCCCCGGGATGTCCACCCGTCCCCCGGGATGTCCACCTGTCCCCCGGGATGTCCACCCGTCCCCCAGGATGTCCACCTGTCCCCCGGGATGTCCACCCGTCCCCCAGGATGTCCACCCGTCCCCCAGGATGTCCACCTGTCCCTCGCAGAGATAATAATGCGGTTATCTAACCGCGGTGTCCTGAAACCTGCTGCTTTGTTTTCATCTTGTTCCGACAGCAGGACCTTCCTCCTCTTCCTCCTTTTCCTCCTCTTCCTCCTCTTCCTCCTCTTCCTCCTGTCTAACAGGCGGCTCCGCTCTCAGAGGTCGGGAGAAGTTTGCTAAAAGCAGGAAATGGATTCGGAGACACACAGACTTCCCCAGCTTGGTCCGACTGAGATCCGACCTGCTGCGCGGACCGAACCGAACAGGAAAATGATCCGGTTAGAAGAGCTGGCAGGTCTGGAGCGGCCAGCAGGGGGCAGGAGTGAGGTGGACTCACTTGTAAAGGCAGCCAGTTGCTCTGTGGCAAAAGAAATCACATCTTTATTTACTACGATTCAGAATTGATAGTAGCCTACATCAAAATCGATTTAAAAAATCAATTTAAAAAAATAAACAGATCCCTGCCTGTCTTTCTGCAACTTCTTGGGATCATGAGAATCATTTATTGTTGCCCCAAACATCAGAACGAACCGAACAGAGAGAAGATGAACCACTGATAGGTTCATGTTGTGACTCTGAGTCTCCATGTTCTCCTGTGGATGGATGAGTTTCCTCCCACAGTGACCGGCCTGCATGGAAACTGTTAACAGCTCATCAGAGGACAAGCAGGATGACCAACATTATTTTACTGTTGTAGACAGAAAAAAGCAAAGCCTCATTTTACATCCAACACACTTTGAATAAATTAAAACATAAAAAAAATGATAAATATAAAAGCACAAAGACATGAAATGATCCAATGATCAGCTGATGTCAGTCAGCAATGAAATAATTATTTAGCTTCATGTGAAAAGGTTCTGCAGACTTCAAGGATTTTCTGGTTTTAGCTCCTCGTAATGAATCTTCCACAGAAAGACAGAATGTCAGCGTATGAATACAGAAGTAGATATTCCTGTCTGTGTGTAAATAGAATTTAAAAAATATCCACACCTCCTGAAATCAGCAGCAAACACTGCAGCATTCAGCCAACCTGTGGAGGGTTCCAGTATTTCTCTAGAAATCAAGCTGAAGCTCAGACAGTGCAGTTTTCTTTATTATCTGTATAACTATGACACTGACTTGTGCCTGGTGCAGGTCGGCGTTCAGCAGACAGGATCAACGATCAGAGGATGGGAAGCAGAAGCTGCGTGTCCAGATCCTCCATGACGTCACGGCGGATCTGCGTCGCTGCAGATTTAATTAAATATCAGACGAGCTTCAGAGAAACAAAACACCCAACATGTTTCTGAGTGGGAGGAAACGGGAGTACCCAGGGAGAACTTGCAGAAAAACCCCAGACTGGGATTCAAACCCACAACCAGCCGCTCAGGACGCAGCTCAGTATTTTCTCCAGTTTGCAAAGCGGTCCGGTTCTGAAAGCCCAGCGCTGTTTGCAGCACAGTGATTCTGCTAAACAGACTCCAGAAGTTTTTATTTCCTTAGAATGCATTAATTGTTGCCCAAAATGTTGGACAAAATCTAATTTTAATTTCAAATGACATTTATGACAGTTCTAGCAGATTTCAGGAAATCTTTGTGAAACATTAAAACTTTTCATCCAGTTTTTTACTTTCAAGTTTTTAACCACGATTCATAAAACATTTAAGTTTATGTTCTCCTGTTCCCTATTTGTGTGGATTATTTCACGTTAACTCCGTCAGGAACAGAAGATCCGTTCAGAACCTCAGGGCCGGTGGTTCTGACCCGGAGCGGTTCTGTTGTGTGTGGAGCAGCAGGAAACAGAAGTTCAGGAGAACCATCCAGATTCTTCCTGCTACTCTTTAAATGTTTGATCTGTTGGGGTTTAGCTTGTAAGCCAGATATTTGCCTTAATAGCCAAGTTGCTACCTTAGTAGCTATGCCAACTAAATATTTACTACTACTTATTTAGCTTGCTAATTAGCTAGGCAAAAATTTACTATTTAGCTTTAAATTGAAGCTAATGTTTGAGGTCAGCTAGTCAGCAAGCTAAATATGTAGTTGGTGCTAAATGCTTAGTTGTGAAACTGAATATGCAGTTTGAAGCTTAGCTAGCTTCAATCTAAATATTTAGCTTCAATTGCATATTTAGCTTGCTAACTAGTTAGCATAAAACTAACTACAACAATATGAATATTTTGTTTTCTAGCTACATATTTAGCTTGACAACTAAATAATTAGCTTCAACTAAACATTTTGAAATGAATGAATAGCGTGGTTGTTTTTAATCAAACTTTATGTATTTGTCTTGTTTATTGCTAATGTTTGACTGTAACCTTCCCGTGTCCTCCTGTCGGGTTAGTTGTGTCTGTTGAGTCTGGAGGAGGAAGATGAGCAGCTCCTCATCCTCAGTCTCATTAACTTCACATTAAAACACAAAGCTTGGGATCCACTCTTGGGATGAAACGACCTCTGACCTTGCAGGGTGATTGAATATGAGGGATTACATGATAATCCTGGCAGGAGAAAAGGCGGCGGCCGCTTGAACCTCCTGGGACACGGTAGATAAATATTTATGGGGCCTTCCAGACCCGCAGCACGTCCTGCCTTTTCATCCCGCAGGCTGGGCTGATTATAAATGAGACCTAACAGGTTTCTATCAGAGCAGCGCTGCTGAAGGTTTCCGCGGTTCACCGGCTCTCTGACAGCAGAAATTAAACCAAACTCCCTGGGAAGCTGCGGCTCGCCTGGGGAGACGTGCAGCGGGGCAACGGACGGCCCTGAACGCAACACGAACAGCTCTCCAACACGCATTAATTAACTGTCGGCCTTATCGGGCCCCCAGCGGCAGAAAGCGGATTCATTACGGCTGCTGGAGCCGGACCTCATTAGCCAGTCAGCCTTTGTTGAGCTTCCTCTCGGTGTCCCGTTTCTCATCCAAGAAGAAAAGAGCGCGTGCGTGCCGGAAACGCTCCTAGCAATCCCATTAAGTAGCTCAGGTGTTCCGTTACTGCTGCCGGCAACAGAGGGGAATCCAGTTCAATAAGAGTCTGACCCAGAACCAGAGCCGCAGTGGATCCAGCAGGATCCAGCAGAACCACAGAGGCCCGGGTAGATCATCGGTGCCGCCATCTTTAAACGGAATTATTAGGAAGATATGGCTGAGTCTGAGCCATTGTCTCTATAAATCTGTTTTTATGGACAAGAAACCAGAAGACCAATATTGTGTTTATGAATGGCCTAGTCAAAGTCTGCCAGAGAGTCTGTGATAAGACTTAGAAACTGATGATGGATGGATGGATGGATGGATGGATGGATGGATGGATGGATGGATGGATGGATGGATGAATGGATGGATGGATGGATGGATGGATGGATGGATGGATGGATGGATGGATGGATGGATGGATGGAGCCCTGCGACAGACTGGCGACCTGTCCAGGGTGACCCTGCCTCTTGCCCAGAACGCAGCTGGAGAGGAACCAGCAACCCTCCCGACATCAGTAGGGACAAGGTGTTAGAAAATGGATGGATGGATTCATTCATTCATTCTTGGTCAGACCCAGTGGAACCATCAGAACCTCGGTTCCGGTCCAGTCTGGAGGCTGCAGAGCAAACGAACTCTAAAAACTCCAGAACAATCTGTCCTTGTTGTTTGTGACTCATTTATCTCTGTCAGCCCCAGAGCAGCTTTCCCATCATGCATCTGTTCGGCTCCCTGATCGGATCGGCGTGAGGATCGATGGAGGAGAGCAGAACAGAAACAACTTTCAGAAACTCAGCCGGATGAGAAAGGCAGGCAGGGCAGCCGCTGTGAGCCGCATGCTGACCTCACACTGAACGGACCAATCAGGAGAAAGATGCTGATCTCGTGACCTGAGCCACACGGACACATCTAGTGAAATGTTGGATGTTTGCAGGTGAAACTTCCCACCAGAAGCTGCATTTAAAGGGCCAGTCCCACCTCAGCAGCAGGCATCTTTCAAACGTTCATTAGTGTGAAATACTCGCCTCCTGCTGGATGCGGCTTAAAGCTGAGATTCAGCAGAAGGAAACAATCCAGTGCTGGTGTTTCTCTGACATAGTGGTTACCGTAGTAACAGGACTCGTGCAGGTGATGACACCTGGAGAGAAGTGAAAGAACCAGTGTGTCACAAACAGCACTGGTCTTAAAGAATCTGACAACCGTGTGACGGCAATTTACCAACTAGAAGGACACATGTGGAGGCTGGAACTCGCTAGAACCTACTGGAACCTACTGGATCCCGCTAGAACCTGCTGGATCCCGCTAGAACCTGCTGGAACCTGCTGGAACCCGGCGCCCTCACAGCAACAAGGTTCTGCCTGGGGCTTCTGGGCAGAGCTACCTGGCCTCCAGATCCTCAAGGTACTGATGGAGAACCCGGTTCAGAAACATGCTAGGTCAATTTGTTCTGACAGAGTCCAAGGTTATCTGTCTTCCTGTCTCTTCCTACCTGGAGATTTGTTCTGATCAAACCCCAGAACCTTTCTTCCTCTCCGTTCATCGTTATTTTTTCTCACAGGCTCTGAAATCGTCCTCATTTTAAATCAGCTTCATCACTCGGCCAATCAGAGACCCCAACAGAGACGCTGCAGCTTCAAGCGGACCAATCAGCTCCTCAGGGCGCCGTCCGCCTCAGCAGAGGAACGTTGATGACCCGACGCTGATTGCAATGTGCAGAAACACCTGTGGGACACCTGTCCTTCACAGCTGGACACGTCTGTCCTACATAAACTCACCATGTTGTCCTCTGACTGCAAACCTCCAGGATCAACAGGAAGTGGTTCAGAATGACGTGTTGAAAGTTTTAAAGGTGCGAATATTTTTGGCTCTGTGAACATTTGGCTGATAAAAACTTTTAAACAGAGAAAAAAAATAGTTAAAGTTTCAGTGAATTAAATAATGACTCAGATCGCCCCCCCAACGCCCCCCGTCCCATGATGTCTCCTCCTGTCCCCACAGAGACAGACTGGCTCAGCCTGACGGCTCATCTGTTCAGGTCTGCAGGACTGATTGGATTTCCTCTCCGTCGCTACTTGACCTTTTTCCTCAGATTCTCCAATCAGCAGAAACAACCCCCCTCCAATCTTTGCTCCATTTCCTGTAAAATAAAATCCTGATTGGAGTCATTCAGCATCTGTGTGTGTAAAACTGGATTTATTCATGTGTTCATCACTCATTCTTCTCTTCATTCATCCTCACAGCAAATGATCTTGTTTAAGGTTTTATTCTATATTCATAGTAATCTTAAAAACATTCATATCTGCAGATGAATGCTGCTCTTTATCTAACAGCTTCATGTTCAGTCAAACTCACTCAATGCACATTTTACTGACCAGTAAAACTAAAACTCTATAATGTGAATAAAGTAAGTAAAAGCTGGTGAAACTCAGTTTGAATCCAGAGATGATGTCAAGATTCTGATACCTGGCTTCATCTGAAATAATTCAGATCAAACTGAAATGAATAAATCCTCCAGCTGCTCTGTGTCTGATTGAGACCAGAAAACATCTGGATGTTTACGCTGTTCTTCTCCTCACACCTCAATATTTTACATTAAAAATTATTTCTGTACAGACTTCAGTTTTTATCTAATCAGTTTGTCATATAGCCCTGAAGAGGTTTAAGTAGAAAAATGCTTTCTACACTTAGAAAAAGAATGGAGCACCAACTTAAAAAGGTTATTTTGATTTGCCACAATGGAATTAAGTGAAAAATGTATAAATTAATTTAGATGAACTTTATTTGATTAATGAAATATATTTAAGTGGGATCACTTGATCTCTTTCGGACACGCCCACTAAAGTGGGCGGAGCCAGTATACACGGGGGCGTGGCTAACTGGGAGGGTCAGATGACCTCTGAACCCATCCTGGGTTCAAAGGTCAGGATGAAGGAACCTTCATTGCTAATGTAGCAACTTTTAGCGTCTTTTCAGATTCTTTAACAATTATTTTTACAAAACGTGACTGAGATTGGAAACGTTTTTCTGTTATTGGAAGCTTTTGAAGTGGCATCTTAACGTTTCCATGACAACCAGGAGGTTTCATCAACAGGCCAACCTGCTGTTGGTAAACATGTTGATAATATCAAACATACAGAGCTCTCCAGGGACTTTGACTAGACCTATGGAGACTCCAGGTGGAAACTATAACGTGTGGTGGTGGATCTGTGATGCTGTGGGCTTTTCCTCATTTAAACTCTCCTAAATCTTCAGATTAAAGGCTTGAAATGTAATTTTTTTTCAGGCCCATGTTCCCTTTTTAATCTTTGTTGTTGGATTATTGAAATCTTTCCTCTGAAATCCTGGAACTGGGAACGATGATGAACCACCACATTTCCTCGTGTTTTCTGAGCTGAACCAGTTTGTAACCTGGATCCTCCCTGCAGGTCAGACGTTAAATATGTTCGGCCCGGT
The DNA here is from genome assembly GCF_019740435.1 of Gambusia affinis. NCBI lineage: Eukaryota > Metazoa > Chordata > Actinopteri > Cyprinodontiformes > Poeciliidae > Gambusia > Gambusia affinis. Next base: position 967,464 of record NC_057869.1, on the reverse strand, counting down.
TCCTGTCTGCTCCAACATGCAGCTCTCTATCTCTCTGTTTCTCTCTCTCTCTCTGTCTTTGTCTATCTCTCTGTCTCTCTCTCTGCAGAGATGAAACAGCAGCTCATCCTGTTTTCTGTTGCTTTATGGTTTTTATCAGCATTTCTCTCTGAACATCAATCCAACCAATCTTAACGCTGAGCTCTTTCCTCACCAAAGGTCACATAACCCTGAAATCAGCTTACAGATCTGCATCAAACAGATTATTCAGCTGTGATATTTGAAAGCTGAGGCTTTCTGAAAACACAGAGTAGGAGTTGTGAGATTCTGACCGTCCTCACACATTTTCATCATGCATATTAAACAGCGTTGATCTCTGCTTCTCACCCACTTACTCCCTCTCCTGTTCTGGAGCTATTCCTGTAGCGGCTCTGACTCAAAGAGGACGGGAGGCCCGGAGCGGGACTGAACCGACCCGACGGGTCGCTACCTGCTGCAGGGGAGGCTGGCGGCCCACACAGCACAGGAAACAGCTGGAAACCAGACAAACTGACCAATCAGCATCCAGGAAACTCAGCCTTCATGAACAGGCTGTAAGAGCTGCTGACTGGCTGGTTCTGACACCGACTGGTTTAAATCCGTTTGAATAGCAGAGACACTCATCCATCCATCATCCATCCATACACACATACAAGCACTTTGTTTTGCCTTTAGGACATAAATAAAGTTACCTTTTCCCTCCATCCATTTTCTTCCACCCTCATCCCATTGGGGTCAGCAGGATGCTGCTGCCTCTACAGCGGTCAGCATGGACAGGTCACCAGTTCATCGCAGTATTATTATTATTGTTGTTATTATTGTTGTTGTTGTTGCTGTTGTTGTTGTCGTTGTTGCTAGCATATGTGTGTAAAGGTTTAACTAAGGAATCTCTTAATTAATTTGTCTATGATGACGTCATTTTTATCTGAATCTTTAAAATTGTTTCAGTTTTTCTCATTTCTTTACTGTGTGTTGAATATTTCTTTCTTCCTTTTGTTCCTATTCTAGACTGATAGATTTTAGTGATGCTGTTTTTAATCTAGCCCACTTCATCTTATATGACAGATTTTATTAAATGTCTTGACCTTTTGTCATCCTGATTTAAAAGGAGGCTGGTGATTACTTAGATACAGGTTGGTTTGGATAACTGAGGGGAGGACCATAATCTCGTCACCATAGCTGGAAGTCTCGCGGGATTTGGAGCTATAAACTCCATCGCAGCCGCCTCTCGGCCTTTCTTTGCCCCTGTAGCGGTGAAGGTGCAACAGTTATCGGTCGTCCCGAAGCCGGGTTCATCCGACACCCTCACCAACCAAGCTGAACTGAGCTCAACCTCAACTACAGCAGCATGCCGCCCAAATTCGACCCCAACGAAATCAAAATCGGTATGTTTTCTGGCTAATAAACGCTGACGTGGTTCTCACAGCAGAGATGGAGCCGCTGTTAGCCGGCTACCTGCGCGCCCGGTGGCCCGCGGGCCGAGCGCTGAAAACGGTAAAGACTGGACTCCAAATCCAGGCTGGAACGCCTGGAGAATGAGTTTGTGTGTTGATGTGATGAAGTAAAGAGTGTGTTGGGTGGATGTGAGGCAGTAGTCATGTAAAATTGTAGGACGAGCCACCGCTCCACGTGCAGGGTAACAATCTAGCTAATGTTAGCCTCTAGGCTAATTGCTGTCAGCTAGTTTCAGAGCTGACTTACTTAAGGGGTATTTAAAAGTTATTGTTGTTTTGAAATTAAATTTATAAGCGTTTTATTTGCTCATTGGGGATAATTTCTAATAAACATCACTGTTAGGATTTGGTCATGCGCAGTTTGAGTTAAACGTTCAAACTGGGAGTGCAGAATGTTTAGCATTTATCAGAGGGAGTATTATGCTCAAGTTTACTCAACCTTAGTGTGGTTTTTCTCAGTAAGAGTGAAAGGTAGTCAAGAAATTATTCAAATTGGAATAATAAAAATACTTTGCATAATGCCTACCAATGTGAAAGATTTGAAATGCAAAAATAGTTGTGCAAATGATAGTATTTTTTAAAGATTAATCTAATTAAAAATCAATCAATCCTATTTTTTCAGACACAAATATGGTTAATAAAAAGCAAAAAACAGACAGAATGAAATAATAAAAAAAAATCATCCACTGTCTTATAAAAACATCAATTCCAGACAGAAACAAGCACAATAAAAAGTTTGCTGTGTAAAACTGATTACAGTAGATGATGTTTAATAAATGTTAAAACAGGGTAAGATACTTCAGTAACTGTATGTAGTGTTAACGGTTTTAGTTTGTCTCCAAATGTCTCAACAGGCTCAGCAGATAGAAAATAACAGAACAAAGCTGGTTTAGAAATGAGAGCGCTCACTTCTGCATAATCTGTAGGTTTGTTTCTTTCAGGTTCATTTTTATTAAAAAATAATAAGTCAATGAAGTTACCTGCAGTGGTTAGAGGATCTAAATACTTTATAATGTAACTCAAGTAAGAAGTACTTTGAAGTAGAACTACGTTTTCCTTTTTTCTCTTCCCAAAAAGACTCAAGTAAATGTAACCAACTACTATCCACAAAGTTTATTTGCCTAAACCAAACTGAGATAAAATGGTTGAAAGCTTCCTCTTTTTGTCATGGAATAAGAAAATGATTTTTGTCTAGTTTTCTTTTGATTTTAATGTTTTTAAGGTTTCCTGGATGTGAAACATTCAGAAGGTTGAAACTTATTGATAAACCTTTTTTTTTTCTTTCACCTGACTTTGAATGCTTTATCATGTAAAAACCCAAAATTCACTTGGAAAAAGGAGATCTTTTGATGTTTATTTTTTAATATCTATTTTTGCCTCACTACAAATCTCCAGGGGTTCTGGTGTTGGGATAAATTACTTTGTTCAATCATATTTTAAAATAAATGCTACATTTTAAGTTTTTGCCATGGAAACAAAAATGGGAAACAGTTTAATCAGTGAAGGTTTAAATTTCTGTCTCGAGGTTTCCCTCGGTGTCCGACCAACAAACATGTCCGCCTGTAGAGCAGGCGGCTCCGACACGAGGTCTCGTGAATACGATGCATTAATCTGGGTAAAAATATTCTCATTTCCATAAACTGATCGTTGCTGAGAAATGGATTCCCGACCTTCAGAACCAGAACCTTCATCTTAGTAATGTTTACTCATTATCCTAGTCTGAGTGAAGCTGGTTACCATAGCAACTGCCTGTGTTCTCTGCGTACCAGCTGGACCCGGTACTGGACCGTTTGTTACAACCCGGTTCTGTTTCCTGTCTTTCAGTCTACATGAGGTGCACAGGAGGGGAAGTTGGTGCCACCTCTGCTCTGGCTCCTAAAATCGGACCTCTGGGTCTGGTGAGTATCAGAACTCAGAACCGTTGAGTCCGACCCAGCCTCCCGCCACTGGACCGGTCTGACCCGGTGGCCGAGTTCAGTCCAGTGGAGGCTCAGAGCGACCCGGCTTTAGGAAACAGGGCGGCCCGTGTCGTGGACCGCTCTGTGCCGAAAAGCCCGGAACACCGACCGGACCGGGTTTTGATGGAACCGCATCCTGGCCCGTTGGGTTTTAACTTGGTCCGTTTTTCTTCTCCTCAGTCTCCAAAGAAAGTCGGTGACGACATCGCCAAGGCAACCGGGGACTGGAAGGGCCTGAGGATCACCGTGAAACTGACCATCCAGAACCGGCAGGCCGCTGTGGGTCCAACACTACAGAACCCAGCCGGGTTTCCCTCCAGAACCTTTACTCTGCCGATACCAGAACAATAAATGAATCAGTTTGAGCCGAGATGCTAAAGTTCCTGTGAGCATGAATCCGAGTCCAGAACCGCTCCAGGTTCTGAAGCGGTTCTGGTTTGGGGGATTAGGCTGCATTCTGTGTAATCTGACCAATTGGGACACTGGTTGGTCTTGAGAGTCAGAAGGTTCTGGACAACCCATTTACCTGAAACGGTTCTGATCTGGTTCTGATCCAGTTATTAAACCTACTGGTTCTGATTGGGTTCTGTCTCTTCAGATCGAAGTGGTTCCCTCGGCTTCTGCTCTGATCATCAAAGCTCTGAAGGAGCCGCCTCGCGACAGGAAGAAGGTCAAGAACAGTAAGTGACTTCCTGTTGGGAGGAAGGGACTTCCTGTTGGGAGGAAGGGACTTCCTGTTGGGAGGAAGGGACTTCCTGTTGGGAGGAAGGGACTTCCTGTTGGGAGGAAGGGACTTCCTGTTGAGCCGCCATGTTGAATCTGTTTCTGTTTCTTCCAGTCAAACACAGCGGCAGCGTCACGTTCGATGAGATCGTTGGCATCGCCCGGGTCATGAGGCCGCGCTCCATCGCCAGAGAGCTCTCAGGTGAGGCTCCGCCCCCATGCTCTAGCCCCGCCCCCACAGCCTCCCGCCACTGGACCGGTCCGACCTGGTGGCCGAGTTCAGTCCAGTGGAGGCTCAGAGTGACCCGGCTTTAGGAAACAGGGCGGCCCGCGCCGTGGACCGCTCTGTGCCGAAAAGCCCGGAACAAACCAGAAATCAGTTCTGATTGGGTTCGGTTCTGGATGGGTCAGGCTCTGATGGACCTGTGGTTCTGTTTTTTCTCAGGAACCATCAAGGAGATCCTGGGCACGGCTCAGTCAGTCGGCTGCACCATTGATGGCCGCGCCCCTCATGATGTCATCGATGACATCAACAGTGGGAAAGTGGAATGTCCGTCAGAGTAAAGATGGCGGTTCTGGAATAAAATGTGTTGAAACCGAACTGCTGGGTTCTGTTGGTGATGTTCAGAAGGTCCGATTTTTTTTTTTTTTGGTTCTGTTCTGAACCAAAAAAATACTGAAACTTGTACAAGTTTCAGTACCAGAGATTGAACTTCAAAGAATCGTTTCAGTAAATAAATGCAGAAATGAAACTCAAAAACCTGTTGGAGCTTTTCTAGTTCTAAAAAAAAAGGGAATGACTGTAGTTGAGTGGAAGGAAAAACTAAGGTGTCAGAGAGGTACGTAAATCAGCTGATGCCTCTGGTGTTCAACATTCAAGGGTTCTGTCATCCCTGTTTCTACAGTACTTTCTCCTTCCACTGAACTTTCTAGGTTGATGCTACTCTGTTCTGTGAAGAGCCAGCTGGTAACTGTTGGCTGGACTCTGCAGCTGCTTTTATAACTGTAGCAATAAGGAATGTCGAAATGTATATATATGGAGGACTGATGCTGTCAAAACGGACGAAAGAAATAAAATGTTAACATTTAATCGAGAGGAAGGTGAATTATGCTATTTTTAGTTTCTGAAGTCAATGTTGGCAGTGTCAGTCCTCCATACACTGGAACAGAAGGTAAAAAATTAATGCCTAGATGTACTCCAAAATAAAAGCCTTCATGTTGCGCAGCAGTTGAGTTACACATAGGATTACTTTGGCCTTTCAAAATTTCAGAATAAAAGCCTAAATTTTTACACTTGAGTTTAAAACTACACTTTCAAATTAATGTTGACATTCTCTACAAATTAAAGAAAAAATTTATGCATGACATTTTACATCTCAGGAGTCTACTGAAAAGTAAAAGCTTAGATATTTTCAAAATAAAATCCTGACTATTCTATGGAGAACTGGTTCTGTGGTTGCATTTTAAGCCTGTAATGGAATCAAACATCCTGGATTCAATTTTATACAAAACATTTATTGAAATATTTCAGTCAAACAAGTTTACAAAAATACAAACTGATGAAAACTACGATTCCGACCCGCCGGGAGGACATCAGAACCGCTCCAGCTTGGCGGTCCGGATCCTTTAACGTTTTATTCCTGACAGGTGGAGAAAATGGAGAATGACTCCGGTCCGGGATCTGGGTGATTCCAGTCCGGGATCTGGAGTAGTTCAGCTGAAGCTTTCCTGTTAAAATGCTTGAAGAGGCTGAACCGGATCAGAACCGCCCGGGTCTGTTGGACAGTCAGTTGTCCTCCTCTTCCTCGCCTTCCTCCTCCGGCTCCTCCTCCATGCGCTGCTGCTCTTCCTCTTCCTCCTCCTCTTCCTCTCTGCTCTTCTCGTTCTCGGAGTCGGCCTTCCTCTCCTTGTCTCTGCGTTTCTGTTCGCTCACCTCCTTCCTCCCCCTCTGGTCTTTCTTGTACACTGAGAACAAACCAGACGGGTCAGACCTCATTCCCACAGCATGATGCTGCCACTACCAAAGTCTTAGTAGGTCAGCAGGTCCATCATCTCTTCATGTCTAAACCTCAGGACAGGAAGCGAAATAAAGGACACAAAACAAGGAGGGAAAGGAGGAAACCGTGAGGCAAGAAGGATGGAAGACGGGAAGGACAGTAGAGGGGAAGGAACAACTTCTGTTGCGGACGGATGTAGAAGCGCAGCAAACGCATAGATGATGCAAAACACTTAAACGCAGCAACTGCAGAAAAAAAGAAGAAAAGGGAAAGCGCAGCAAACTGAAAAAGTTCTCCAGACCAGAAGGGGGAGCCAAACAGCAAGAGACCAGACAGTTGGAGGAACTCAGAAAAGATGAGCTACTTCATCTATTTTGCAATATTATAGAGCAGCAGCAAGCTTACAATGATAATACTGACCCAGACTCCCCCTAGTGGCCTGGAGGAATTCTATTTTGAGAAATGAGTTTGCAGTGTTTTATATTTGCAGTGTTTTCCCTTTTGCTTCCATTCCTGTGGTTTCATCATTTTTGTGTAGCATGTTTATGTAGGTGCTATTATGGATCCAGACTCCCCCTAGTGGCCTGGAGGACTTTGTTTTGTTTGTCAACTTTGCAGTTTTCTCCATTTTGCTTCAGTTTTCTGTGTTTGAATCGTTTTTCTGTTGTATTTGTATTTCGGTGTTTTGGTCATCATTCTTGTCGGCACCGTCTGATTCAGAGCAGAGAGGAAGTGTCGGGACGCAGGCGGACGCAGCGTGGACACGTCCTTACCTTCCAGAGCGTCCCGCAGCGGCTCCAGGAATCGCTCAAACTCCATCTCCTCCATGGCCGCCAGCACGTCTCCTGCATTCAGCGTCTTCCTCTTGGCCTTCATGGCGAAGTTATTGGCACTGAAACCAGGAGAGAAACACTTAGCTTGACGAGCGTGGCGGCGGCCCCTGCAGCGTGTTAAAAACCCACCAGGAGGTTGCATACAGCACGAAGACGCTGGCCGCCTGGGAGATGGCGCGCCGGGCCTCTTTGGACACGTTCACCCCATCTGGGAGCTGCGAGGAACAAACGGTGCGGAGGAGTTATCTCTAAACACACGTCTGGTCAGGAAACACAAGCTGGCTCACAACTGCTCTTTTCACTCCCATCAGCAGGAAAAACATTCACACGTTGATGTGTCAGCGTGAAAATCCTCACTGGGCTTTAACTGGTCCCCGTCCAGTTACCATCAATTAATTATTCAAATGAAACAGAGAAAAAAAACTTTGTCACCAGACTGGGAAATGAGTTTAAAGCGGGCATTATTTTGGTCTTTGGTCCAGAACCACGAAAACCTGAACTGGTTTGGTCCAAAAACCAAAACACAGAAATTGGTTACAGTCAGTTTTTTTACTGGTTCTGTTTACATGTTACTGGGTCTGGTACCAGTCAGCAGCTGTTTATAGACGCTGGTCGGATCAGAAGTCTGGCTGCTGTCAGAACAGAATCCAAATTAAACCCAAATCATTTAAATTGAGGTTTCTAAAACAGCGCCTACTGGTGGCAGGATGTTGAAACTGCTCTGCTGGTTCTGATTGTTTTTTTGGTTGTTTTTTTTACCTTTCAGACTGTAGTTATGATGTGTAACCATGGCAACAGGGTGTTTTTCAACTGGGAGCATCTACTTAGCATCTCAAACGTTCAAGCAACGTGGATATTGATCTGTTAGCATAACACTTATGAGACTCCTCGGCAGCAGTCTTCAGTCAGAAGCCTAAAACACTCAGGAGGCTGACTGCTACTGGAGATCCTTACATCACAATCAACATCGACTCTTTGAAGATAACTGAATAATATGAGTTATGACAGCATTTAATTTGCCTTTGAGATAAATACAGCTTTTTACTTTTACTCAAATCCATTACTTGTTACGGGAGGAGAAAGATCTTTGAACTTTAAAGAAATGTGACCTCTGACCCCCGGATAAAACCTGTTGTGTTATACAGAAGTCTGTCGTTTTTTATTTTCATGAGATGAAATCAAGCAGCGGAGCTTCTCGGTTCTCTGGCAGAGAAGACAGTTTTGGTTCTGGTCATGTTAGGAAACATCCCGAACCAAACCTGCCCAGAACCGGGACCGCTCTGGAAATAGACCCGCTCTCCCGTCATGAAGGCCGGCCTGACCTACGGGAAACCTCCCCTCCTCGTCCCGGTGCTCGGCTCCCACTCACCGCCTCCTTGATGATGCGGGTGATCACCGCGTTGGGAAGGTTCAGGTCCTCTGGCCGCTCCGCCATTTCTTCCGCTCCGTCTCCCTCCTTCTCCCTTCGCCGCCGCCGCGAGGCCCCTACGTACCGGCGCGCGCACGGTAGCCGCCGCTCTCTGACCGGGAGCCGCGTGCGGTTCAAGGAAAAGCCGAGCCACGCTCCTTCACGCTCCGCAGGTTTGATTTTAGATGTTTCCCGCGAATCCTCCAGCCACCACGAGCCCGCCTGCGTCAACGATTCAACTTCGACCGCTGACGTAAGCGTGACGTATTTCCGCAGGTACAAAAAAACTTAAAATAAAATAGAAAAATGACTGAAGTCGGTGAAAAATTGTTTTAGTAAAACAATTTTGAGTAAGCAAATTATTTTAAGTAAAATATAAAGGAAATAAGATGAAACTAAATTAATTTATACTGAAATAAAATTAAATATACTAAAGTAAAGTTTTATTCAGCGATCTTGCTGAAAGGTTGATCTAATTAGAAAACAAAAATCCATTAAAATAATGAAACAGAATTCATTTGACAATAATAACTGAGTATGTTCAAGTTGAACTGCAGTAATGAAATTTATTTTTATTCATTTCTATAAATATGACATACAAAAGTAAAATATGTACGTAAATAACAAATCCTAAATATATTTATCAACCTACTGACAAATATTTCTGTATTGCCCATATAATTAAAAATATTCTTAGATTTAAAAGATGCAGAAATAATAAAGATTTGTTAGACTAAAAAAAGTTCAAATATTTTCTGTAAATTCAGGTGATCATAAAGAAAATCTTCTACACCAAATTATATTAAATAACAAATACTAAAACACAAGAAGCCACCATCAAATTACAGAAAATTAGAACATATCATACTGTGCTAAAACAAAATTAAACACATTAAGTTAAGATAAAGAAATTAAAGCATCGATCAAATAACTAAAATAATATTCTTAAAAGTAAACTAAGTTTAATAAAATTAACATGTTAAAAATAAAAATGATTGGACTAAATTAAAAACAAAAATAGATGTTATATTAATTAAATATACCAACATTTAATTAAACTGCAGTAAATCTGATTAAAGCTATTATAAATAGAGTGAAGATTCTTAACTGTGGTATTTATTCCTTTTTAATGCTTTTCTTGAGCCCAGACTAAATTCATATTAAACATAATGTTCAGTGATGTTTTTGGAGCTCAGCTTCCCTCATCATCTTCATCAGACAGGAGAAGGTCAAAGGTCTGTCAGGGGAGAAGGTATTTAGGTGGTTTCCATGGCAGCTGCTTCTTCACACATGATGCAGCCCACATGCCTGAAAACACGGTGAAATCACTGAAATCCCGCTGTGGAGTCTTAGCGCCCACACAGTTCAGGTTCCTGGGGCCGATTCTGGGCAGCGTTCCAGGATAAACGTCAAGGTTCCTGGACTGTTCCTCTGATCTGCAGCTGGAACATGTCAGAAAATATCACTGCAGCGACTTTCAGATGCTTCACTAAACAAGTAGAATATTAAAACTTTATCTTTATAGCTTTGTTTTAGGGATGGGAGAAAGCCTGGTGATAATCTCAGGTTGACAAACAAAGAGTGTAACTCAGAGCTTTCCAAACTTTGTGTCAAGAGGGCCAAAGATGTTAAAATATTAATAACATTTTAAAACAAACTTTTGGTGCCTTTTTGTATTTTAGCTGCTCGATAATAGTCTGAGCAATTTAAATGTTATATTTGGATTTTTGGAGAACGCAGACATGTAAATGATTGTAGACACAAAACATAAAGAAAGCCCACAGTTTCTTCATTTTTTGGGTTGTTTTCTTCCACATTTATTTGGTACTGATAAAAAGTAGGTCAGTGTTTATGTTTCTAGATAAATGCAAACATTTTGTTAAAATGGGAATCTATATTTCTGTGCCTAATATTTTCTTAATATGTTTTTATCTGTAAATTATGCTGAAAACGTTTTCATCTGCATCTAACGCCTAAACTTGCAGGCCAGACTTGCTTCGTTTGGGCCGCCCAAAATACTTCAGAGGAACACAAAAGGCCCACGGGCCACACTTGGGACACTCTTGCCATAAATGACTTTGAGGAATTTTATTCAGGTTCTTTTATAACAAAATAACCTTGATTTTGTTAAAATAACCTAATAGTTTCAGGCAATTATATGAAACCCTAACAGTGAAGGATTTTAAAGAGCTGCCTTTTGTTGAAAACAGTGTCACTGCTGTCATCAATTTGACTTGTCTCTGTTTTTCTTTTTCTTGAAGAAACTCAGTGCTTCTCCTAATCCCAGCAGACAGTTGTTCTGGTTCTGTTGAAGATTTCTTCTTGTTCACAGCAAGTGATTCCTCTCATGTTTCTGGTTATGCACAATGTTGCTGACGTTAGCTTAGATCCAAAGCAGATCGGTCTGATCAGCTGCTCACTTCAGCTTCCTGGAAAATCCACATTTTTCAGGGCTTTCAAATCAAATTCTGCCCAGTTTCCTGTATAGCTTCAGTCTGGCTCTGACTTAACTTCATAATAAATCATTCTATTGGGATATTTTTTCCTTCTGGACTCCGCCCACATTGAAAATTGCAGTGTTACCAGACTCTCCTAAGATTGTTATGAAGTTTGACATTATTACATTTTAAACTAAGTGTAAATAAATAAAAATTATAAACAAGATTTTCAGTTTGTCCTGAATGTTAGTGTATTTCCAATCCAGTGGACAAGAGGTACAACATCACAATAACTACATTTAAAATACGCTATGAATAATTACATTTAAATTGCTAAAGTAAAAGAAGCACACAATAGTAAAGTAATGAAATTTAAAAAATCTGAACAATTTAAAAATAATATAAAAATGTATTTCAAATAGGAAATAAACATGTTGCTGAAGTTGCTGTGATGAAATTAAATACGAGTACAAAATAAAAAGTTGGTAAAGTTAGCTATATATATGAACGAAGTCATCAATCAAATAGAAATAGTTCAACCAAATAAGATAAAGTAGTAGCAATATGAAATAAATTAAGTTGCAAGAAATACTCTGAAGTGCGGGTAACTAAAAACATTGTATTAAAATGATCCAAGTCAAATAATGACTTTTTAGAAATCAAATAATATTAACAGATTAGCTGCTTGCTGGAGGAAATGCTCCTGTACCGACCCGCAGCGCCCCCTTATCAGCGGAAGTGAGCGTGAAACAGATGTGAAACTCTATAAATGTTTTTGGACCGAACTTTGTTTGTTCTGGTCTGGTTCGGCTGCGGTTCTCCTGTCAGAACCGAACACTCACCATCTCTGAACTCTGGTGCGTAAAGTTGTTTGTTTATGCAGCACTACTTTTGTGTGTGCATCCGACAGGACATAAAAACATAATTAAACATATTTAATTTTCCTTCAATATGACAAATAAGAGAAAAAGTATTCCACGGTGTCCACTCCCCGTGTTTTACTCAGGCCTATTCACGCGCAGTGTCTCGTTTCGGCGTGGATCCGACGGAACTGCTGGCGTATTTCAGGGATCTATTTTCTGTCGGATGGCTGTGATGCGGCTCCCTCTCGCCTGTGCCAGGCCGCCATCTTGAATTTTAATGTTAATTTCCAGAGAAAAACAACAATAATGTGTTTGCTGTGATATTTCTTCCTGGGTCTCGTAACGGATCTGGATCAGGAACGCTGTTTTGTTTCTCAAACCGTAATATTGTGAGTATTGTTCGTGTCGTGGGCATTTAAATGTGTGGAAAGCTCTCGTTAGGGATAATCGTTCCGGGACTCTCGTTGCCTCTTGCGACCGCTGGAGGCTCAATTCTCTCGGCTGCAGGCTGTCGTTAACCCTCCTGGCAGGGAGAAAATTAGCCAGCAGAGCTAACGCTAACGGAACAGCCGGAGCTAAAGCAGTGAGTGTCGGTGTCCGGAAACAGTCGAGCTCCGCCAGGACATAGCTCAGTTTTTGTTCGGTTCCGAACACCCAGAAGAGCCCAGCTTCCAGTCTGGATCAAATATGTATCCCTTTATTGTTTGGAAACAAATAATAAAGCTAACCGAGCTCTTCTTCGGTTAAGCTCGCTTAGCATCCTGCTGAGGGAGTAGCTAGCAGAGTGCGGTTACCACGGTTCTTTAAACCGGTGTCCCCAGACTGGACCGGGGTGGGTTTGGTGAGGAGCCGGGATGCTCAGAGGGGAATTATGGGGCTGTTTATGGGACTGCAGCGGCTGTGTTGTGCTGTTATGCCGGCCCGTCTTAGCCTGCCCCTGGGTTACATTTTTGGCTGTTTTTCTGACGGTTGATGGTTAGAAACCAGCGCAGCATGTCAACACAGTCGGCCTCAGCCGTCGGCGTGGCCTTCCGGGTTCCCACAGCCTCATTATCCTGATCGGAATGCTGTTTGTTTGGTGCTAACGTTAGCCTTGACAGCTAATAACACGAAGAACTCAATGCTTAGATGACCGATTAAACAACAATTGTACCTTATACGTGATTGAAATGCCAAAAAATTGAGTATTCGGCCATTGAAACCTTGAAAATCGGGATTCAAATGGTAAATTACAGTAAAAAGGATCGTTCACCTGACAGCTGCTGCAGTGCTTGAGGTTACCACTGAGGGGCGCTGCGAGACCACTTAAAATTATCATAACATTGTGACCATTGAAAATGTCAACATTTTCACCTGGCATCAATATACACTAAAATAGTTTTCATTGTCATTAAACATGACTGTATGAACATGAATACATAATTCTAAGTTTGTTTGAATGTTCAAATAACCCAATGAATAAAATAATAGAGCATTTTTTCCTAAAGCTGAGAATGTGTAGAATCAGAAATCTGTCACTCATTGTCTAAGGATATTTCTGAAGCACACCACAAGGGTGAAAGAGGTATAAAAATAAATAAAATGAAAGCTGCTGTCTTGTTTGTGCTGTTATTGTTCTGATTAAGCTGCTTTGTTTGTTGTTAACTGAAATGTGTGGAGAACCGGTGACCAGGCTGGGCCATGTTGCTCTGATCCAGCCAAATTTCTGCTACAGAACTTCCCGCTTGTGTTGATGGAACGATTCAGGACCCGGTCCCAGTTTGTTGCCCCATGTCAGTGTCATGATCCATCACACTAGCAGGCAGTGTGATGGATCATGTACGATCGGGTCCGTGTTCCTCGTCCAGGTGGAGTCCTTCAGGACTCATTTAAAGGAGCAACTTCAGAGGACTGAGTGCTTCTGGCAGGCTGCACTATTTGGAGTTACCACTAGGAGGCGTTGTGGGACCATTTCAAACCAACATGAAGTCTGGAATATTTGACTTGATAAATTTGTCAGCTAATATAACTTTTTTTTACGCATTTGCAAAGGTTCATTTACAAGAAATGGGGGAAAAAAATTCAACTTATAATTTGGTAAAGAGTAAATAATGTTGCAGAAGGTATCAACCTTGTTGTTTTCCTCCCTGGGGAACGTTTGTTCACTGCTCATCCAATCACATTGTTGGTTTTTCACCTGTTTTCTGCTCTGTTTGCAGGTTTCTAACCAGGCCGGTCTTCCCCACTCGAGCACCTTCATCTGAGCGACTAAATGAAACTGGAGCAGGGGGCTTGTGGGCATGAAGTGGCTGGGCGAATCCAAGAACATGGTATTAAATGGCAGACGCCACGGGAACAAGTTGACCAGCAGCGATCAATCGGTGAGCCAGACTCGCTCCCAGCAACCGCAGCGGACGTCGCTGCGCCACAGCAGGAGCCACCCGCGCAGCCGCAGATGCAGCCGCAGTGAGTTCAGAGCGCAGCCGGGCGAGCCGCCGGCTGTACGCACCGGAGGCTAACGCAGCTCTGTGGTTCCTGCAGGGTGTAATGGCGCCAGCCTGGAGGCGGAGCGGCGCTACGTGCCGTCGTCAGGGATGACCGCCAAAGAGCTGTGTGAGAACGATGACCTGACCACCAGCCTCATCCTGGACCCATACCTGGGCTTCCAGACACACAAGATGAACACCAGGTCTGTTCACCCATTTTATCTTCTTTAACTCCTTTAATATACGACATTCTATCTTTATAATTGCTTGAATCTTATTTATTCATCCTTTTTGTTACTTGTATTCTCTGCTTCCTATTTTCATTCATATCATTTTGTGCCTAATTTATATTTGTATTTTTTTGTTTATTTGTAATTATTAGTTATATATATTTTTAGATTTGTTGTAATTTTAAATTCTTTTACTTTTGATATTTGGCATTCTTTAGTATGTCTTTTAATATCTTTATATTTCCAAAAATTTAATTGATCAAAATCTTTTATTTGTAATTTTGTTCTTTCTAATATTCCTATTTTTATATTAAAATCTTTTGTGGAATTTATAAATATTTTTTTATGTAATTTGATATTTTTTATATTCTGTTTCATATTTTAATATTTTTATCTCTTTATTGTTATATTTTTATTTGTTTTAATTTTTAATACATTTATTATTTTTATTACCATAATATTGTCCGCTCAGCATCACGTTTCCTCTGGTGACATCACGTCTCTCGTCTCTCTCTTGAAACTCCTCCTTCCAGATTTCGGCCAATCAAAGGACGGCAGGAGGAGTTGAAGGAAATCATCGAGCGCTTTAAGAAACATGACAACATGGAGAAGGCCTACAAGGCTCTGACGACGGGAGACTGGTGCCGGAACCTGTTCCTGCACAAGTCCAAGGCTCAGGAGAAGCTCTTCAAGCAGCACGTAAACGCCGCCGCAGCGCTCCGTCTCTCGCTCGACGCATCGCCTCTTCCTCCCGCCTCTAACTCTCTGCTCCCTCCAGGTGTTTGTCTACTTGCGGATATTCACAGCTGACAGCGGCTTCGAGATTCTGCCCTGTAATCGCTACTCATCGGAGCAGAACGGAGCCAAAATCGTGGCTACGAAGGAATGGTGAGATCATCCTGCTGGTTCTTCTGAAGGTTCCCTTGGTTCGTCAAACTGCAGCCGTTTCCATGATGCTGCTGCTTTGATGAATCGCTCTGTTGCTGTATGGACGGGTCACTGCGGCCTTGATCAGTAAATTGTTGCAGCGCTGTAAGGAAGAATTGTTCTGTTGCTGTGAGGTTGGGCGGCCGGTCCGTCTCCAGGCGGCCGGCCCGTCTCCCGGCCCGTCTCTGGGCGGGTTGATGAGGCTCTCCTCTGTTGCTGCCTCGCAGGAAGAGGAACGATAAGATCGAGTTCCTGGTGGGCTGCATCGCCGAGCTGTCGGAGAGCGAGGAGAACATGCTGCTGCGCCACGGAGAGAACGACTTCAGCGTCATGTACTCCACCAGGAAGAACTGCGCCCAGCTGTGGCTCGGCCCGGCCGCCTTCATCAACCACGGTAAGCCCCGCCTCCTCCCCTGAACTCCTCGCTGCTGCTGCTCCCTCTAACTTCTGCTCCTCTTCCTCAGACTGCCGGCCGAACTGTAAGGTAGGCTGCTGGCCGCTCCTGACTGGCTGCCGGGCCGTCAGAAGCGGTTCTGACGGGTTCTGTGTTTGCAGTTTGTGTCGACGGGCCGAGACACGGCCTGCGTCAAAGTCCTGAGGGACATCGAGCCCGGGGAGGAGATCTCCTGTTACTATGGAGACGGCTTCTTTGGGGAAAGCAATGAGTTTTGTGAATGTTATACTTGTGAAAGGTGAGCAGCACCATCTGGACCTTAAAACATGGGCTGGATTGAAGACTCCTCTGAAGTTCTGGCTGCAGTCAGAACAGAAACACATTCGGGTTAAATCCTAAACTTCATGATGGTCAGTCACAGTTAGAGCTGACCGTGTTTCTGTTCCGGGTTCTGTTCAGACGGGGAACCGGTGCCTTCAAATCCAAAGCCGGGCTGCCGGTGGAGGTTCCGGTCATCAACAGCAAGTACGGGCTGCGGGAGACGGACAAGCGGCTCAACCGGCTGAAGAAACTCGGAGAAGGGAACAGGAGCTCGGACAGCCACTCTGTGGGATCCCACACCGACGTCGACTCTCAGGAAATGCCAAAAACACATCAATGTAAGGATCAATCATATCGGAATATTGATTGGAATCTGCAGAAGGAGGAGTTACATCAGTTCTTGGTTTTTATCGATCTTGTTGTCTGTAGCATTTATTATGTTTCATATTTTTTTGTTATTGTTAAATTTTATGTAAATTTTTTATATTTGTATTCTCTGCTTTCCAGTTTTCATTGTATATTTATGAAATATTTATATATAATTTTTGTACTTCATTTTGTTTTTGTATCTTTAATTGGTATATTTTTATTAGTTTTTATTTCTTTTACTTCTGAGATTTAAAAGATATTTTAATATACGTTTGATTTTTTTTTTAAAAAAATTTCCTAAGAATTTTAACTTTTCAAAGATATATTTTTTTAATACGTTTTGTGATATGAAATTATTTTTATATTTGATATTTTTTTGCAATTCACCATATTTTAAAATTTTTCAAAGAAAATAAATTTTCCTCAACGTTATTTTTAATATTTGTTTATTTTTTGTCTTTTTATGTAATAAAATTATATATAAGTACTTCACTGTAACAATAGTGGTCTAAATGTTTTTCAATGTATTTATATTTAATGCATAGTAACATCTTAAAATTATGTAAAAACTAAATAAAAAATAATCTTTTATAGCTTTTATTTCCTGTATCTGTTTCCCTGCAGCTGCCAGAACCAGAACTTCTTCTTCATCGTCTTCATCGCCGGGCCTGAAGTACCGGACCCGGACCCCCAGCAGACAGACTGTGTCCCGAGCCGTTTCTACCTCATGTTCCAAACCGGCTCCAGGAAACAGCAGCAGGGAACCAAAGAGACTTCGCTCCCAGTCCAAGCCTCCCAGCAAGGTGCGGCTGCGCAGCCGCAGGCGGGTGGCGGCGGTCCGCGCAGACGCCGCCCCGCTGGGCCTCAGGGACTCCAAGGTGCTGCCGTGTAAGAGCGTCGTCACCGTCAAGAAGGAGAAGGACGGTCCGGAGGTGGCACCGCTCGGCCCGAGGGGCTGCCTGACCCGACACGCCGCCAAGGAGAACGGCGGCCTTCCGGACGGTGGCCGCGGCTCCGCCTACAGGACTCGCAGGTCCACGCGGACCCTGAAGGCCCCGGAGCCCATGCCGGGCGCCAAGCTGGAACCCGGCGCCATGGACGGGCTCAGCCCGGTACCGGGCGGCGTGGTCATCAAAACGGAACCAGCGGACATGGACGAGTACCTGCAGCACGGCGGCGGTGTGACGCAGCCGCCGGTGCTGGGCGGTGGCTACGGCCGGAGGAGCTCGTGTTCGGGCCGGAAGCGGCCGTCCCGGCTCCGGACTGATCGGACCATCAAATGCGAAGGTTCCGACTGCGAGCCGTTTGCTGCGGGGCGTGACGCCGGGAACGTGCTGCTGAGCTTCGCCGACAGACACCGGGACTACAACGGCGTTGCCAACGGTGGCAAATCCCTCCGCCGCGATAAGAACAAGAGCGGCTGCCGCTCACAGGACAAGGCCAAGAAGAAGCGGCGCATCACGCGCTACGACGCGCAGCTAATCCTGGAGAACAGCGGCGGCATTCCCAAGCTGACGCTCCGCCGGCGGAGGGACAGTAGCAGCAGCAAGACGGCTGACGGCGCCGATGCCGTGGCCTCCTCCACGCTCAGCCCCACCTCCTCCAGCAAGATCAGCATCAAGTTCAGCAAGGAGCACGACAAGGACAAGGCCGGCTCCTACATCGCCAAGCTCAACAACGGCTTCGCGCCCGTCGTCCATGGCAACGCCACCAAGCTGAAGATCCAGCTGAGGAAGGAGGACGACGCCCGGCGGCTCCAGGCCAATGGGGACGCAGCCGGCGGCGGCCATCGCACCCAGAAGGTCCTGGCCGACCCTTCCTCTGACGAGGACGATGAAGAGGAGGAGGAGGAGGAAGACGACTACTTCCACAACGACTTCGAGGACGACTTCATTCCACTTCCTCCGGCGAAGCGTCTGCGGCTGATCGTGGGGAAAGACTCCATCGACATCGATATCTCCTCCAGGAGGAGGGAGGATCAGTCTCTGCGGCTCAACGCCTGAAGCTTCTGTAAATACCGCCGACCGCCGCCGCCAATGATGATGAACAGGAAGTGAAGTTGAATCATCACGGAGCGGACCAGGTGCTGTTGATCTACGGCAAATCTTTGCTCTCCGCTGAACTTCCAGTCGGACCAGATCCGGTCCAGGATCCGGCCGAGTCTCCAGTGGAAACGGGCTTTGTTTTGAGTTGTACTGTTCCTTTAAGAGAATGCACTTGTTGTTTCATCATGGACGTGTAGAAAGTGTACAGATCATGGCTTCTGTCTCCAGGCAGGTTTTTACTCTGTGTTCGCGCTCAGAGCCGTTTATCCAGAGCCGCTCCGCCACCAGGTCCGCTTCCGGTTCTGCTACAGGTTCTGCTGCCGGTTCTGCCAGGCGTCTACCAATCAGCAGCCAGAACACCACAGCCAATCATGTTCCTGAATGAATCACAGCTTTGGGTCACGCTGAGTCCAAACAGAGCTGCTGATTCTTCCTGATTTCTGGAATACCGTCATAAAAACCGAAAACGTCACAATAAGCTAAAATTAAAAAAACAATATGGAGTCAGTTTCCCAACAGCTGCACTGTCCCTTTAAGAGGAGCAGAATGGATTTAAACAGCTTCAGCCTGGAATAATACAGCTTTCCAGATAAAAATGGAAACGTGTATCCATCTTTATTTTTCCAGACATTATTCCCGTTATTCCAGATTATTTTCCGAACAGATCAGGAATCTGGGTTTCAGTTTTCATTTTTAAAGCTGATTGTTGAAGTTCAGATCCGATATCCTGACATCCGGTTCGGGCCAGAAACCTCCTCAGGCTTTTCCAAACTCATTCCCAAATTCTTCCTCCTTTCTGCTTCTTTTTTACTTCCAAGTTGAAATGTTTATTCCGGAACGGATCCACTTCCCTCTGGATCTGCTTCATCACAAATCTGTTGTTTCCAGAGAAGTTTCTCTGGATTCTAAAGTGATTCTAAAACTGGGAAAACAAATCCTGGAAAAGTAAAGGTAGATTCCAGGTTTGAATCAATGAACATTTGGACCCGACCAGGATAACTCGACCCGGTTCTGCTTGTGGTTCTGATGTCCAAACGGTATTCCAGATTTTTAATCCCAGATTGCGGCCCGGTTCCCTGACCTGGAATCTGATGGTATTCCCAGCAGGAAAGCTGCTCAGCTCTGCAGCCTTTCAGAATTAAAGCACAGGCCTCCTCTTCCTCCTCGCGTCACAGCAGAACCAGAACCAGAACTTGGCAGCAGAATCCGGCTGGGCTGACGCTCCGACCTGAAGCTGATGTACAGAAGGACCTCTGACCTCTGACCTCTTCCCCCCCAGCTGAGTTTTCCCGCTCCTCTCCCAGTTTTCCATGATTCTCGGCGTCCTTGACACTACAGCCTGTCTCTCTTCTTCTGTGGTGCTACTCAGACTTCCTGTCCAGAGTCGCAGGAGGACGGCGGCAGGAAGTGTTTGTTTGTTTACAGGAAGTTGTCTTCAGCTTCTGTGAGGAAGACCTCCTCCTCTTCCTCCTCTGAGGTCAGCGCAGAGATCCCTGATCCCTGATTGGTTGTCGCCCTCTTCCTCCTCCGTCTGTCTGAGCGGGATCAGCTGGGATCGTCGACCCGTTTCTGTGTTACCGTTCACATCACCAGCAGCCAATCAGCGTCTTGTCCCGCCCCCGTTGGCCAATCAGCCGTCTCCCTCCTCTCTCACTGTAAACTCTTCCAGGTGTGGCCGCCAGCGGCCTGAGGCGGAGGGCGGAGCGTTGCCGAGCGCTAGCAGAACGAAAGCAGGCAGATATTGTCCAATATGTAAATCATGTGAACACATCTTGTACTTATTTAACAGTTTTGAATACTTGAAAACTATATAAAGTTTCTTTGTGACTCTTGTTTCTGAGCCTGTTTCTGTCGGGTCGAACCCAAACGCAGCATCTGAATGAAGTACTGACTGAGAAAAACATCCAAGCATCATGCTAAATGACCTCTGACCTTAACCCAGCAGGTGGCCAGACCAAGTCAAAAATAAAAATGTCACATTTTTTACATTTTTAATTTCATCAATTTGATTAATTTATAGGTTTTCTCTTTTACGTCTTAATTGAAGTTGATTCTGTCAGTCTGGTAACATTTTTAAAGAGGGGCCATGGCCCCCTGCTACCCCCCTCTTGGGGGCGCCACTGTAGTCAACCCGCTGATGGGTTGGTTCTATGTTTGTATCTGGTTTTCTTAGTTCACAATTTAAAACAAATGGATGTGAATACTTTTCAGAGCCAGGAGGAGGGACTTAGTGCTGTCAATCATCCTGGTGTACTCACTGTTCTTTATTACCAACAACTTTAGTGCACTGATTAGACAAAACTGAAGTTTCTTGAAGGTTTGCGTCCCGTTCCATCAGCTGCAAAACTGTCAGAAACTGAAAAAAAAAGCTTTAAAATATATATTTTAAAAAATGACTAAATAGTAAACTTTATGTTATGACATCTTTAAAACTAAATGTGTATGAATAAAATAAAAAATAAAAAAGTTGCATTTAAATAAAATGAAACTGAATATGTTAAACTTTATATTGATTAATAAAGAATGTCTGAATATTTAAAATATATATATATTTAATTTCAAACAATTTAATCTTAAAAATATAAAAACTTTAAACATATTTTCAAACAAAATATCTTAAAATAGACATAAACTGTCTCAATTAAAATAAAAACTTAAACTAAATAAAAACGAAAATATACCAATAGTCAAACATGGTGGTGGCAGCATGGTGATCTGGGCTTTTAGCCGCGATGGTTCTGCAGTGAACCGATGATCCAAATCAGGTCCTCTTCCGACTGGCTCAAAAAAACAACAGGAAGATTCTGAAGTGGCCTAGTCAAAGTCCGCAGCTGATTGAGAATCAGGACCTTCGGCACCTCGGTCCTGCAGAGGAGGAAACATCAGGAACAGACGAAGGTCCGAACCAGCAACAGAACCAGGCCGGACCGGCCCGGCTCATCTTGTAATACTCATGTTGACCAGCAGGGGGCAGCAGCGCTCGTCCAGGCAGGAAAACCCAACATGTTTGATCAGATTCTATTCTGGTTCTGATCCATTTGGACCAGATTACTTTCCTTAAAGATCCAGGTGGCAGCAGTAATAATACCGGTCCAGATACAGAACCATCTCTGGGCCAATCGACCCGAAGGCGGTTCCGACTTGTCCGGGTGGATTCTCGTTCAGTTCTGGGGCTTGAA
Source organism: Gambusia affinis (assembly GCF_019740435.1). Taxonomy (NCBI): domain Eukaryota; kingdom Metazoa; phylum Chordata; class Actinopteri; order Cyprinodontiformes; family Poeciliidae; genus Gambusia; species Gambusia affinis. Next base: position 945,842 of record NC_057869.1, on the reverse strand, counting down.
AAGTTTTCGCTACCCGAACGACTTTGGAAATGGCTCTGGTTCGGTTCTGGACTTGAACAGAACCCCGGACTGGCCGGGTCAGCTGTACTTTGTGAGTCAGTGAGGTCATGAGGTCACGGTGACGTCAGTTGCTGGACGGCTGGCGGGTCTGAGGAGAGGCTTTGTGTTCTGCAGACCAAGCTGACATCACCCGAAGCGGTCCAACAGAACCGAACCACCGCCGTCAGCCCAGCAGAACCTCAACTGAGTAATCTGATGATCGTTTCGAGGTTATTGTGAATTTAACAGATTAGTAATCTTGTTCGCTTCGGTTTTCAAGGAACCGAACCGGAAACAGAACCGTCATCCTATCGACGGTTTCTGAGCCTATTAAAAGTTTTCACACCCCTTCATGTTCCCCACATTTTGTCTCGTTTCAAACTCAAGCTTCAGTTTATTTGAATTTCTTTGAAAAACAGAAGAAAAAAAATTCAGATTTCTTTTAAAATCTGAAAAGTGTGGCGTGCTTCTGCTTCGACCTGAGTCAGGACTTTAGAAAACGTCTGCAGGCTTAAACATTTCTCCAGCTCAGTTAGAGCTGGGAACATCTGAGAACATCAGCTCTGTCAGGTATGGGCTTTGATTAGGCCATGCTTTGAGCTAAACTATCCCATAATATCTTTGGCTCTAGGTTCCCCAGAACCAGAACCTCCTGACCCACTGCTGGTTCCTCCATGATGCTGGATGTTTGTTACAGAATGTCTGAGGTCACAACCAGAACCTGTGGGCTCTGGTTCAGTGACTTTAGAGGAAGTTTTGATGCATGACTAAAACTATGCAGTACACGTTTTCTGATTTTTATTTATAAAAAACAAAACAAACAAAAAACCCCCAAAGAAATATAAAACAGCATGAATAGTTTTGAAAAGTAACTTTAAAGAGAGATTTGATCCCAGAGTAAACACCAGACCCCAGGATCCGAACTGATGGTCGACCGAGAAATACTTGTTTATTTATTTTAAAATTATTTATTTAAATATCATTTATTTATTTATTTAAATATAATCATTATATTTATTGAAATATTACTTATTTAAAAATATGTCAGTAATTAATAGTTTCTAGATTTGACCTCCAGTTGACCTGGAGGCCTCAGTTGGTGAGGGCGTGGCCCCCCGGGTGGCCACCTCTGTGAACCGCCTCTGAACTCTACGTTTAAAAAGCCTCAAATTATTAAACTTTACACAGTAAACAGCTGATCAATTATGAAATGACTTTATTGTTCTCTTGATCCGGCAGTTCCTCTGCCGGCCGCAGGGTGGCAGCACACCGGGGGAGGGGTTCCTCCCTCCCCGCCAGTCCGCCTCCTCTTTCGGTCTCAACAGTAGCTGACGCCTCGTAGTTCACTTCGACCCGCAGGTCAGAGAGTCAGAACCGCAGAGTCCCGCACAGAACCCGCACAGAACCCGCTTCTCTCCGCGCCGCCGCCGGAACAACAGGTGAGTGACCCGTAAGTCTAGACCCGAACCCGGACCGGTTCCGTCTGTCTGCCATGGTGAACACGAGGCGTGCGCGGCTGCTCGGGTGATCAGGTTCGGATTGATCAGAGGGGGAGGCTCGGTTCTGCTGGGTTTGACTGCGTTTCTGTCGATTCGGTTCGGTTCGGTTCTGACTGAAGGAGTTTCACCTGAAAGTTCAGGTTAGTCTGAGGAAAGTGAAACTAAAGCCAGTCCGGCGGATTCAGCTTTCCGAACTGGAAACCCAGAACCTTCAAAGCAGAACCGGTTCGAATCTGGTTTCCGGTTCTGGTTGTTCGGGTTCGGTCCAGTTCGGTGTGGATCTGTTGAGTCCCGATCAGAATAGATGCGTTCTGATCCATTCTGCTGGTTCCGCCGACTCAGATCAGATAAATCCATGTTCTGGACCTCCCAGAGCCTGAACCCGAACCCGGATCCATTTTAGTTTTAGAAGCACCAACATGTCATGATGTTGATTCCTCCACCGCAGAAAGTAGTCCCTCCTCTGTCTAAGCCAGCGGTGGACAGTCCTGGTTCTGGTGGGTCGGTGTCCAGTAACTCTTAGAGTCTCCCTGGTCCAACAACCTGAACCCAACAGCTGAATCTCCTCCTCAGTGCAGCCGGGTTCTCCGGAGAACCTGACCGGGTTCTCCGGAGAACCTGACCGGGTTCTCCGGAGAACCTGACCGGGTTCTCCAGAGTCAGGTTCTCCGGAGAACCCGGTCAGGTTATTTTACTCAGCTGTGTTGAAGTGGAGACACATCTAAAGGTTCCAGGAGACCGGACCTCCAGGAGACCGGACCTCCAGGAGTTGCCCAGCCCTGCTCTAAACTCAGAACCAGAACAGAACCAGAAACTGGACTCTGTGTGGATCTGAATTGTTCAGAGATGGTTCTGTGGACCAGAACTCAGTGACCCGGTTCCAGAATTGGATCAGGATCCTTTTCAGTAGAAGGACCTACAGTTCCTACAGAACTCCAGGTCCGGTTCTTTAAGAACCGGACCTGGAGGTTCTGATAAACTGGTCAGAGTCGCTGTTTGTTCCAGGCTGGTTTTCTCTTTGGAAAAGGTGGGAATCACCATAGCAACCATTAGATTGATGGTAAAGTCTGTGGTTCTGGTTCTGGTTCTGGTTCCAGAGATTTCTGCTACTGGTTGATGTTTTCCTTGGTAAATATGTTGGGTATGAGACTGGACCCGGAATATTTCAGAATCAGTCGGTGATATCGGGTCTCTGGCTTGGTTTGCTGGTTCTTTCCGGTTCCTCTGGGCTTCGTCTCGGTTCTGTTGGATGTTTTTGTTTTTCAACGTTCATGTAAAGAAAAACATTTGAACCGATTCCCTTTTTCTGCCAGTTCTGACTCGGTTCTGCTAAATGTGGATCCGATCGGTTTAAGGCAGGGGTGTCAGAAGTGGACCCTTTGGTCCGGCTTCCTGCAGGTTTCAGTCTGTTCCTGGTTTTAGTAACAACCTTTCAGCAGGTCCATGTTCTTCTTCACTGGATCCAGGCGTTTGAACTAAAACACGCAGAACCCCGGGCCTGCAGAACCCCGGGCCTGCAGAACCCCGGGCCTGCAGAACCCCGGGCCTGCAGAACCCCGGGCCTGCAGAACCCGCTTTGGACTCCACTGGTACGTATCAATCCCGTACCAATTTCCTAAAGTTATGATGTAGTTTCATGTTGAGGCGTAGAACCAGTGACTGGACCGGACCGGACTGGACCGGAGTGGATGGTGTGGTTCTCCAAGATGGCTCTCAGAAGTTTGGACTTTGTGTTCTGGATGGGAACTGTTCAGAGAGAATGAGTTATCAGAAAAAGTTTCCTCAAGTCAAAATCATATGAAATCTCTGTAACACCAACAGAACCGGGTCTGAAAGTCCTGGAACCGGGTCTGGAGGTTCTGGAACCGGGTCTGGAGGTTCTGGAACCGGGTCTGGAGGTTCTGGAACCGGGTCTGGAGGTTCTGGAGCTGGGTCTGGTGCAGGTTTCCTGCTAGCGGTTTCTTTGGCGTTTCCTCTGTGACGTTCTGATGTTCAGGTCACGTGATCTGAGGTGTGAGTTGAGTCGTCATAGCAACCCAGCTGAATAACTGTCCAAACCTCCATGTTGCTTCAGAATGAAAGCAGCGGAACCGGATCCGGTCAGAAGAAGAACCATGCATACTTCTGCATGCAGCCGCGTTGAAACACGGCAGAAATGATTCTGAAAGTTCAGATGATTGAGTCCAAACCCGACAAGAGAAAACAAAATGTCTGCCGATTTATTTAACATGAGAACATTCTGATGGTCGTTTTACTCAGAAATATAAAATCTCCAGAGCCGAACTTCATGCTGCTGCTCAGACCAACTAATAAATTACTAATTATTTATTGTTTCTCAACAATTAATAATCTTTAAACTCTAATGATCTTTTAACACTGGAGCTGGAAAAAGATTTAAATCCAAAATAAAGAAGCAAAACAACAGAAACATCAACAGGTCTGATCGGACCTTTCACTTCTTCATCCTGAACAACTTCTGATGGTTCTGCCACTGGTGGAAAAAGTCCGGCTCAGTCGGATCAATGTTTTATTGGTGACCCAGTGCAGCGTTTCGATCGGATGGGGTCCCGGCCCCCCCCGCCCCCCGCGGCCCCCGGCCCTGGGTTCTGGTGAATGTGGGTCAGAGTTTCACGGCGCCCGTCGATAAACTCTTCTCTGTGACCTTGATGAGTTTTGGGCTGCTGGAGGTCGGACCGGAGCGGAACGTTTGGGTCCTGTTGAGTCACGCTCAGCTCCCGGCTCCAAACCGGGTCATCCGGTTCCGAGGAATGTCGCTGCAGGGAATCGAGCTGGATGGAGCTTCAACCTCTTCCTCACGCGGCGAAGACGCTCCTCTTCCTCACATCCAGAGAAAAGGTCAGGGAGTCCAAACCTCCAGAACCACAACTGGGTCTCAAACTGGTCATATTCCAGCGCCGGAACCAACCAGACAAACATCCACCAACCCAGACCCAAACCAGTTTGAGACCGTTTTAACGGTTTTGATCCATTAAAACTGGATCTAAAATCAGAGAAACAATCCAGATCCCAGAGCAGTGTGAACTGGAGTGGAGAAACCAGATCTGAAACCAGTCTGGAACAGTGTTTTAAACTGGACCAGTTTTAAACTGGACCAGTTTAAAACTGCCGGACGCAGAAATGAAAACACGATGACATCGTCACGTTCCAGCCGTCGCCGTGGAGACGAGGTAGCGTGACACGCCTGTGGATCGCTCTGTGGGCGGGAAACGCTCAGTCGGCCTCTGACTTCAGTGTCGCCATGGAAACCGGCACGGCCGCTCCTTTCTGATCCAACTGGTTTTTCCTTTCTGTACTGGGATCTCACCGTCTTCCTCCATAAACTGCCTTTTATTTGATTAGACAGAAAAACATTCAGTTTCTGATTTATTTCACATTGAAACCTTCAATGTTTAAAGGCAGACAGGAGAGAGTGTGACCTGTTTCACTCTAGAAATAAAATCTCTACGTAAAACATTCAATAATCAATCAAGCTGAAGTTTGTCAAACTCTGAAACTTTATTTACTGCAGCAGGTTTGGAAGTTCAGACAATCACAGTATTTGGGCGTATAGGACCCAACGGCCCTGTAGGTGACCTTACTGACCCTACTGACCCTACAAATGACCCTACTGACCCTACTGACCCTACAAATGACCTTACTGACCCTACTGACCCTAATAATGACCTTACTGACCCTACAAATGACCCTTTAAAACATTAAACGTTATTTTAGTTTCCATAAAGGTTTTATGGAGATATTTAATTCCTGATTCGGGACCAAAGCCTTGCAGTACGAAGGTTCTGGGTTTGAATCCCATCCTGGGGTCATCCTGGGGTCATCCTGCCTGGTATTCCAGCTGCCCTCCAAGTCCAGAACCAGAACTTCTGGGTCAATTTGTCTCTGCTGATTATTAATAATTATTCTGGATTAATTTGATAATTCTGGGATTTAACAGAAGAAGCATTCCCACTCCTCCCAGTTCTCCCAGTGTGTTTGGGTCAGAACCAGCAGGTGTATCTGGGCTCCTGGTCCTGCTGACAGATTTCGCCCGAGTGTCGGGTGTCAGAACCTCGGCGTGACAAAACGCTGCTTCCCACCCAGAGCGGATCGGGTTTCCGCTTTTGTTTCGGTGCAGAAAAACGGCATGAAAGCTGCTTTATGTTCAACAGAACCGGACCGGAACCGCAGAACCGGACCGGAGCTGCAGAACCTCAGGGAGGTTCAAAGTGCTTTACATCATAAAACGTCAGTCAGTCATCGATGAAGAAACAACCAATACATCAAACATATTGATCTCTGCTCCGACTCCATCAAAGTGGCTCCAACTGGTTTCTAACTGGTTTCTAACTGGTTTCAGTCCACATTTAAAGGAGCTCAGGCTTTCGGCTGTTTTTCAGTTTCCTAGAAGTTTGTTCCAGACTTGTGGTGCCTAGAAGCTGAAAGCTGCTTCCCCTCGTTTGGTTCTGGTTCTGCAGACCTGACCAGAACCTTTCAGACCCGAGTGTTGTGAAGGTTGAGCAGCAGACTGAGGTTTTGTTTCTGGACTGGTTTCGTTCCCAGTGCCGGGAAGCGGGAACGCCTCCGTAAACGGATCGCTTGCTGCTGTAGCAGTCAGTGACGCAGCCCTGAACTCTGACCACTTCCTGTTCAGATGTTCAAGAAGTTCTCCAGGTGAGGACGGGTCCGGAAGCCGATCCGACCCGGAAGGCGCCGAGCGGCTCAGACCTGAGGATGAATCAGAACCAGGAGCAAAAACCCAAACATGGTTCTGGTTCTGGTGCCGGGCGGGTTGGAGGACGGTCTGCACCGACATCAAAGTGTCCTGGTTCTTCTAGGAAAACCTCGTCTGGAAAAATATTTTCTTCCTTTAGTGATCAGTTTTTCTCATCACTGAAGTTTATTTTCTACCATATTAGAAAAACATAAAAATGCTAAAAACAAATAATAAAATTTCCTTTTTAAATAAAAAAATAAACATTTTATTTCCTAAAAGTCAGCAACAGTTTTTAGGGAATAAAATTGAATTTTTTTTCAGAATGTGAAGAAACATTCAGATTTACAGAAGTTTTAAGGTAAAAAAAAGTCCAGTTCTACACAGGCTAGCGGTTCTGGTTCTGTTTCGTCATGCAGGATCACCTTAGTACCTCTGAGCAAACGGGTTCTCCTCTCCCAATGACGGGCAGCGAGACGGAGGAAGATGAAGGCTGATGAAGGCTGATGTTTATCTGCTGCTGTCTGGGTGGCGTCACCGAGCCGGGCGGGTCCGGTGCCTGGTACCGAGGAGGAGGAGGAGGAGGAGGAGTGTTGATCAGACTGACTCAGTGTTTTGTTTCTTGTTTCAACTTGCAGTTCTGATCAGGAAGGAGATGTTCCCCTAAGTTCATAAATCATTGAAACTGCAGGATCTGGATCAGGATCAGAATCTGGATCTGGATCTTGATCTGGATCAGGAACAGGATCTGGATCTGGATCTGATGTTAACATTAGGATAGAAACATCTTCTCTGCAGGTTTTTATCAATTTTTGCTTAAAAACTGAAGCAGAACAAAAATCTTCTCTAAGGCTGCATCATTCAGTCCAACTCCAGTCCGTTTGTTTAGAAAGTCCGGTCCAGGTGGTGTGAATGCTAACCGACCTCTGACCTCTGATCCTCCAATCCTCGGTCTGGGTTCAGTTGAAGTGAACTCTGGTTCAGTTTTATATGTGAACGCTAAGCGAACCGGAGATCACACCAAAAGCAGGAAGTGAACTACAGCGCAGGGCATTCTGGGTAAATACAACCAAAGCTAACATGCTAGCCTAGCGCTAGCAGCAGAAATGTCTCCTAAAGAGAAATCCTCCAACACTAAAATCTGACGCCTCCATCTTGTTTCCATCTGGTGAAGAAGGAAGTTGCTCTCAGTGTCTTCAGAGGTTTTTGTGTGGTTTCCTTCAGTGGTTGTTGGTGCAGCGCCCCCACAGGCCAGGAGGGGAACAGGTTGGTTTGACTCAGAGAGACAGAACCACAGCAGCTGGAGGTGGAGCAGAAGTTCTGGTTCTAATAGAACCGGGTCGACCAGGAGGGAAAACGTTCTGAAACGTTTCATGAAGTTTCTTTGTTCTTCGGTTCCGTTGAGTCGAAACATTAAACCAGCTTCTTAATTTATAAACAACTAAAAAAACAGAACATAATCAAACTTTTCAGGCTCTGCAGGTCCGGTTCTGACCGGTACCGCTACCCTGTACGTTTCCATGGCAACAAGAATGCTAAATTCTGCAGTTTTAGAGACATACTGGGTTTACCTAGAGCAGGCGTATCAAACTGCAGTCCTCAAGAGCCGCTGTCCTGCAACTTTTAGATGAGCCTCCGCTGCACCTCACCTGAATAGAATAATTAGGTCGTTAGCAAGACTGTGGAGAACTGATCTACACAAGGAGGAGGTAATTAAGACATTTCATTCCAGTGTTTTGTACCTGTGGCACATCTAAAAACTGCAGGACAGCGACTGGAGGACTGGAGCTTGACACCCCTGTTCTAGAGGCTGCCGGCGGTTCTGCAGGAGCTGACTGCAGGTTCTGGGTCAGAACCAGGCCTGCGTGATTTGGGTCATAGCCAGGAGTCAGTCGGTGGCGGCTCGTTTTAAACGGATCGATGTGAATGAGTCGCAGCCGGTTTCCACCAGTACAGCTACATGCTGGTTTCCATTACAACCAGTTGGGCTGCTGGTTTCCAGTTGAAGTTTTAAAACCAAAGAGAGTTGTGACTTTAAACTTTAAACATTTCTGTCTGATCACAACGGTTTTAAGGATAATTCAGAAAATCTCCTTATTAAAGATAATTAGTTTTAGAAAAGCTGGGCAGATTCTCCAGGAATGGGAAATTCATTTAGAGATTTTCGGTTTTTCTCGGCTACATTTTAATTATTTCTGTAAAAACATATGAACATATGAAGGAATCTGTTTATTCTGACGTTTAGAAGCAGAAATTATTTCAATCATAACTGAACCGAAAGTTTATTCAGGGAGAATAAAAAGTTTTTTCGACAGCAGATGGAAATATGTCGGTTTTATCTGCACATTTTATTTAAGTTAAATATCAGGAGGTAATCGTTGTCATTTCCTCCCAAGCCTCCCAGTGTTCCCATTATTCTTCAAACTGGTCTTCTTTATCTTCATCCAGTTTCCCCAGTTTGAGTCGGGTTTAATAACTGAACAGTTCCAGACAAATTTCTTGCAGGAAGGCAGGAAATATTTCAGGGTGGGAGATGATTGGACTTTAACTCCTTAAATAAATCAGCTGCAGAAACATGAATATTAATGAGTTGCACCATAAATCACCCGTCTTTCTGTTTGTTTCTATTCATTTCTGTTTCTCCGCCTCGTGTTTGCAGATAAAGCACCATGGGGAAAGGTTGCCTGACCGTCAGCAAGTACTTCCTGTTCCTGTTCAACCTCATCTTCTTTGTGAGTTTTTCTGTTGTCTGACTCAGTTTTTTTTTTTTTTTTTCAATATATTTGATTGAATTTTCTCTTTTAGGACATTTACAAACAAACTTAACATTGTAAACACGTACTTATACACACTTGCATTCACCCTTCAAACCTGCATTTGTTATAATATATATAAAACACTTTAGATTATGACAGAAAAAAAAATAAAAAAACAAGACAATATGAAAATAAAAACTGTAGTCAAGATATCCATTTCAGACACCCATTAATGAGCTCCGCCTTCAGTCCCTATGATCCTCATATTTGGCTCCCAGAGGTTCTCAAAGTCCCGCTGTTTGCCCTTGAAGATGTATGTTAGTCTTTCCAGTCCGAGTGAATTTGCAATTTCTTTTTTCCACAATCCCAGGCATGGGGCGTCCATGTTCCTCCAGCATAATGCAATAGATCTTCTTTGTCTGACTCAGTTACTTATAAAAGTTAAACTTGAAAACTGATTTTCTCAGATGTTGTCCATCCAACCTGACTGAACTGGAGACGTTTCTCGGTCAAATGAAAAAGCTGAATATAAATGCACTCCACACTTTTCAGTTTATTATTTGTATAAAACTTCTTAGAACCTCGAATAATTTTTCTTCCACTTCATAGTTTTTCTCTATTCATTTTTTATCATTTTTAGCTAAAGAGCCGTTGTAAGTTTGCAGATTATTTTACAAACTGACATTTCACTTAATTAATAAAAGTAGAAAGATGGGAAAAAAAATCCAATTACATTGTTCGTATTTAATTGTTAAATGAATGTGTAAAACTGAACAACTAAACTGAAGGGAGTTGATGCTAATATATTGATTTGTTTATTTAGCTTAATAGTGTTGAAAATGATTTAGCTTCTGATTTCAGGAGACTTTGCTCTCTGACTCTCATATCGACCCAGTTTGAAGTTAAACTCCAACATTTAGTTATGAATTAATGATCTGGAAAACCAACCACCTCTATATAAAGGTTTTAAAAACTGAAAAGGTCAGGCTGAAACAATAGAAGATCTATCTTATTATTATTATTATGATATACTTATATTTATTAAAGAAATAATAATAAGCTGGATTCCTTTCCACAGCTAATGTTAGCGTGATTCAGCTAGCATTTAGCTGGATGTAACGGCTAATTTTTCTGCTCATTTTAACTGCAACTGTTGCAGTTTTTAAATGAAAGTGTTTAATGTTACGTTAGAGATTGCTTAACCTTTTGAGCTAGTCATTGTTCTGTTGGTGTAGACGTTTATTTTGGCGGACCCAGACCGTTCTGTGACTCTTTTCTGTTCTGACGGCGGCTCTCCAGCTGCTCGGCGGTGCCGTCCTGGGCTTCGGACTCTGGCTCCTCCTGGACAACGAGAGCTTCACCGTGGTCATCAGTAAGTGTCGCATCCGGCTTCCCGTCTTCCTGACCAACTCTGCTCACTTCCCAGCTCAAACATTTCAAATGTTTTTCTGACTAAACTAAATTTAGTTTGACTAAACCACAAATGAGGAAGTCAATATATTTATTTTAATTATAACTGCAGTGAAACCAGAATAACAGGGTCACACAAACTGGACCTCACTTTAAATGACTTTATTCTCCACAACTGATTATCCACTTCACTGACTTTCGAAATAAAACGTATCGCATTACTCGTAAATAAAATGTATTTTAACTGAAGATGAACCTTTAAACTGCTTTATTTTGCTTCTGGGTTTGATGTTTATAAATTCTTTAGTCCAGAATGACGCTGAATGTGAGAGAGATTAGCAGCTTTTTCTCTGTTTTTGGAAGTTTTTTTTTTTAGTTTTTAAAGCACCAGTCACTCAGAGGAAACTCATTCTCCAGAAACGCTACAGAACAACGTCAGCAATGCTGCTACTCCACCTCCTGACTCTCCACTAGGGGGCGTGTCTGAGTAAGATGATTTTATACCTGAACGCAGACTGAGAGTCGTAAACTAAAAGAAAAACTCAACTGTAGTATCACGGTTTAACCCAAAGAGGGCAGCACCACGATGGTTTTAGGTAAAAATGTTGCAGAATTAAACAAACTTATATGTAAAAAAAAGTTTATCCGCAACAAAAATGTTGATTTGGGGTGTAATTAATCTTTAAAAGATTAAATAATTTCACAGGATTGAAGCAGATTCAGAACTCTGACATGATTAATATCCAAGATTGAACCTTTACAGTGTGATGACTAAGAAATGGCGACCAACCGTCATGACTTCCTGTTTGGTCTGCTAAACGGGTGGTTTGACGCAGTCAGAACCGCAGCTGCTGCGTGGCGGCGCTGCGGCCGCCAGCTGATCATGATGATCAGAGATTAGCATCAGGTTTAGAGGAAGACGCCCAGTCTGAATTTCACCTCCTTTACAGCATTTTTTTTGTTTGCAGAGTTTCTGTTTTGCAGTTGTTTTTTGTGCATTTACGTGTTTTGGATTTTGCATCATGCATGTTTGCTGACCGTTCACACCTGTCGGCCACCGTACTTTAGATCATGAAAACGTTACACCAGCGCTAGCTAGCATTCGATCCATGGTTCATGATGAGGGTGAAAAATGTTTCCAAACCAAGCCGGTGTTCTGTCAGGTTAGCATACGCTTAGTGATGGTAAATGAGGCGTCACGTATCGTTTCGACCCAAAGCTAAACTGTATTGATAGTGTGTCGATACTGTCACTGAATACTGACACCTGCTGGTCATTAAAAATTCCTACAGGCAATATAGTTGACAGACTGATCTGATGACCTAATCTAAACAATAAGATTCAAGTCATTGTATTTTATTGTATATTATATATTGTATTAAGTCATATCTTCAGTGAAATTCTAAATATATTAGATATTCTTCGATACAGTCAATAAATAATGTGAACATGAACCGAGTGATGAAAGTGAACGTGTTTGGAGTGAGGATGCTTGTAAACTGTTTTTTTTTTTTTTTCACAAATTTTCATTCCAAAAAATAAGTTTTTCCAACATTTTATAAGTTTTATAAGTTTTTTTGACACAACTTCTGCTGTAGAAAAAAATGTTGTAAACAATACATTTCTATGAAATAGTTTATAAAACGCAACTGAGTAATTAGTAGAATGGCTGCATACCTGAGTTTATCCTGGTGTATCTGGGACTATAACGCCTCAGCATTCAGGAGGTGGATTCATTTAAATAAAACTGATTTTAGTGACGCTGTATATTGTTCACATAAATTTAAATTTTTCTTTTATATTTATTTTGTATGTAGATCTTTATGAATGTGTTTTGCTGAAAATGTTTTTTTTTTTTTATTTATAGCGGGATTGTCTTTATTTTCTTTTTTTTTCTGTCTAAAGATTTTTATTGATGGAGGGTAATTTAAGAATAAAATCATGAAATGTATAATTTAAAAGAACATAATATGAAAGTAAACTAAGAGTCAATTTCAGCTGAATGTGGATTCAGAAAGATTCAGTAGACAGCTGCACAGTGGTGCAGTTGGTAGAGCTGTTGCCTTGCAGCAAGAAGGTCCTGGGTTCGATTCCCGGCCCGGGGTCTTTCTGCATGGAGTTTGCATGTTCTCCCTGTGCATGGTGGGTTCTCTCCGGGTTCTCCGGCTTCCTCCCACAGTCCAAAAACATGACTGTCAGGTTAATTGGTCTCTCTAAATTCTCCCTAGGTGTGAGTGTGTGTGTGAATGGTTGTGTGTCCTGTGTGTCTCTGTGTTGCCCTGCGACAGACTGGCGACCTGTCCGTAGCTGGAGAGGAACCAGCAACCCTCCTGATCCCATTAGGGACAAGGGAGAACAGAAAATGGATGGAGGGATCAAGTAGAAACTGGAAAGAACTGGATGAACAACGAAGTCATAACCAATACCTTATTTTCTGACGTCAGATCAAAATGGTCCCAAACTATGAAATCTTTCGTTTGCCTTGAGGCTCCATAATTGACGCTGTACCGTAAAAGATCAAGAATTATTTTGGTAAATGCATCCCGTTGACAGATTCGCTTCCTTATAAACACAGTTTGGCGCTCAGAGTCATTTCAAAACAGTTCCTATATCGGTCACGTGACTTGCTGAAAGCAATACGCGCACCGACGCGGGTTTTGGTCTCTGGGCTTGACGCATGCGCCGAGGCGTCGGTGTTGCCGGATCCATCATCACATACGCTTAGCACGAACTGACGGCTGTATCTATCAGACAAGTATACGCTGTCATCGCCATATGATTTTATTTCATCAGCAACATAGAATCATGACGTAGATCTTCAGGCACTTTGCTATCAACAGTCTGACATCCTGACTCAGCGGTTAAGTAGGTTAATGAGTTTTATACGGGCGTGTTGTAGCTGTTCCCTGCTTTAAATACACTTTGACACCAAGACAATGAATGTAAATCTATTTAGTTATCACTGAAAAATAATTTAATGACTTATTTTCGTCACAACTTGTTGCGTATGCTGAACTCTTCTGACGGTCGGGTTTCTTAATGCGCATGCGCAGGCATGCTTCTCACTGCACGTGTGCTATTCTGACGGCGTATGATAATCTGATAGAACACCGGTCCTCCTGGTTCAGACATGAATAACCGCAGTGGAGCCTGTCTGACAGCAGAAAGTAGACAGAAGACGTTTAACTCTGACCGGGTTTAATGTTCATGATGTAAAGAGTTGAGTGTTTAAATGACGTGGTGATGGAGACGCAGTGAGCCAGAGGCGAAGCGTGGTGAGGATGAGGAGAAAGAGACGCGCAGTGTCAGCGGACATAAAGGCTGTAAAGCAGAATGATGGAGCCGAACACTGAGCGAGTGTAACGGCGCGGGATCCGGGCCGCCGGCGTCACTGAGGACGTTTGTCCGCTCAGCAGGTGTCCTCTGCCGCACACTGGCTCCTTTCTGCTGCGGCTAGCATCATCATGCATCACATCACCGCCTTACTCATCACCGCACACTCGGCCCACTCTGCATCAGCGTTGCGCCCTCAGGGCTTCGCTCATGCAGCAGCAGGGCTGCCCAGCTGTGTGCCTGAACGTAAATAACACGTATCGATGTTCAATGAGACGTTTCATTTAGCAGTTGTTGGGTGGGAGTGACGTCCGCAGCGAATCGGTGATAAGCCAGACTCAACCAAGATGGCGCTGAGTCAGACAGAGCAGAACGGAAGCCGACTTCAGCTCCGAGTTCAGAGAGTCACTCTGTAAAGTTTCACCGCCAGAAATGAACAGCAATGATTTGGGTCGTGTAGCTTTTAACAGAACAATAAGGGTTTTCTTTTCAGAGTGGAATGGTACAGATACCACAAAGGAATTAATTCTTTTATAAATGTCACAGTTTTAAGCTACATTTTTAGTTTTAGTGACTAAATATGTAGTTAACAAGCTCGCCATTTAGGTTGAAACTAGCTGCTTAGTATGACGCTAAATATTTATCTTGCTAGCTAAAGAATAGCTCGCTAAATATTTAGCTTTTTGCTGGTGTTATTTATAGTTATACATGGCTCCAGCAGAAGTGAGACTGAGCCTGGAAAAACCTGTAAGTCACAGCTGTCTAAGAAACCGTGAGTTTATTTTTGACTACGTTGTTTTATTTAGAGAGCAAGAAGGTTTCTGTTAGCGTTTCCTCCAGCTGAGAGGCCTGCTAAGGTCAAACCAGCTGTTCTGTTTGGTTTTCAGCAGTGGTGGTAAAACATCTGTTGAATAAAGGTCAACATTATGTTGAAGATTTGGTTTTTGAAGAATTCTTTATGTTCTTATAAAGAATATTGATGGCTTTCCTCAGATAACGTGACGTCTGTGAAGGTGGCCTGCTACATCCTGGTCGCAGTCGGTGCGTTTTCCATGCTGATGGGCTTCGTTGGCTGTGTGGGAGCCATTTACGAGATCCGCTGTGTGCTGGGCCTGGTGAGTCCTGGAGCTCATCCAGATTATTTCCTCTGGAGTTCATCCAAATTATTTACTCTGGAGCTCATCCAGATTATTTCTTCTGGAGTTCATCCAGATTATTTACTCTGGAGCTCATCCAGATTATTTACTCTGGAGCTCATCCAGATTATTTCCTCTGGAGTTCATCCAAATTATTTACTCTGGAGCTCATCCAGATTATTTACTCTGGAGCTCATCCAGATTATTTACTCTGGAGCTCATCCAGATTATTTCAGAATAACTTTGTTTGGTCTGATCAGGATTCCTGCCTAACTTGCCTCTCCCTCAGTACTTCACCTGCCTGGTTCTGATCCTCATCGCTCAGATCGTTGCCGGTTCTCTTATCTACTTCCAGAAGGAAGAGGTGAGTGATGTCACTTCCTCATCAGTTTTAGTATTTAGGTTTTCAGTTTCTCTTCTAGGAAATGTTGACTTCAGCAGGCAGTTTGTGGTTAGCCCAGGAAGCTCTCTGATTGGCTGGTTGGTGATCACGTGACAGGACAACCTGAGAGGCAGCAGCTGGTGCTCTGGCGCCTCCTGCTATTCAAAATGGGGCGTTTATTTTAGTCTGCTGCATATTTAAAATTTTTAATCATATTGTATGTTAGCCTTTCTCTCTCCCAATATTTTCAGTGAATTTTATAAAATAGTTTTTATTAATAATTATTATTTTATGTTTAGATGAAATTTACTTTTTTCTAAAATATCTTCAGACAACATTATGAGTTTGTGTTGAATAAATAAATGTTTGAAAAATACATTTATTAGCTTCTATAAAGGAAACACATAAAGTTGATCTTTGAACGGTTAAAAAACAAATGTTAATTACTGTGTAAAATAAATAAATGACGCAATATGTAAGTAAAATAAAAAACATAAAATGTAAAAGAAAACAGCAAGTAAAATGGTAAATAAAAGCATAATTAAATGTAATATAAAAAATACATGTGTTCAAAATATTTAACATTTATTTTAAATAGAAATAAACAATTCAATGAAAAATTACCAAATAAGAAAAATGAAATATAAAAGTGAAAATATTTTACAGTTTAAAAAACACTGATATATTAAAACTTTGCGAAATAAACATAAGAATGAAAAAAATAGAATGAAATTGTTTATATTAAATTACACAGAAAGCAGATTTATTTTATTTATGCGCTGTTTTTTTTTTATCCAAACATAACTGGATCGCCATCAAAACCAAACAGGCTTTTCTAACTTCCTGTCGTCTTCCAGCTGCACAATGAGATGTCAAAGGTCATCGGCGAGGTGCTGGAAGGTTACTCCAACAATAGCACGAGCACGGAGCGGGCCTGGAGCTTCGTCCAGAAGAATGTGAGTTCAGCGCCAAGCAGCCTCGCTCTGTTTGGGTCGGAAACCGACCCGGGACAGAAACAAGTTCCCTTAGCTGTTGTTTTGATGACCTTTGACCTCCCTGCAGATGGAATGCTGCGGCTGGACAGACCATGAGGACTGGAAGGTGAACCAGGTGATCAAAAACAGTTCTGAGGTTCTGTTCCCCTGCTCCTGTCATAACGTCTCCATGACCGACCTGAACCCGGCCGAGTCCGACCCGGAAAACAGTTGGCTGTGCAAGTCCAAGACGGCCGACTGGCCCGTTTACAGCACCGTAAGAAAGAACGCTGTCCGGTCCAGTCCGGTTCAGTCCCGCCGAACACAGCTCAATTCAATTCCTGTTGTATCTGGTTTTATCCGGTTTATCTGACTGAATTCCCGTCTGGTTTTTGCCTCAGGGTTGCTCTAAGAGCGTGGAGAGCTGGCTGCTCACCAACATCGGCGTGGTGCTGGGGATCTGCGTGGCAGTGGCATTCATCGAGGTACGATTTGTGTTTCCTGAGAACATCGCGGAACGAACATCGCAGACAAACATTGCGGAACGAACTTCGTAGAACGAACATCGTAAAACGAACATTGTAGAGCGAATATTGCGGAACAGACAATGGAGAACGAACTTCGCGGCACGAACTTCGTAGAACGAACATCGTAGAACGAGCATTGTAGAGCGAACATTGTAGAGCGAATATTGCGGAACAGACAACGGAGAACAAACATTGTAGAACGAACATCGTAAAACGAACATTGTAGAGCGAATATTGCGGAACAGACAACGGAGAACGAACTTCGCGGCACGAACTTCGTAGAACGAACATCGTAGAACGAGCATTGTAGAGCGAACATTGTAGAGCGAATATTGCGGAACAGACAACGGACAACAAACATTGTAGAACGAACATCGCGGAACGAACTTCGTAGAGCGAACATCGTAGAGCGAACTTCACAGAACGAACATCGCGGAACGAACATCGTAAAGCGAACATTGCGGAACAGACAACGGAGAACAAACATCGCGGAACGAACTTCGTGGAACGAACTTCGCGGAACGAACTTCGTAGAGCAAACTTCACGGAACGAACATCGCGGAACGAACATCGTAAAGCGAACATTGCGGAACAGACAACGGAGAACAAACATCGCGGAACGAACTTCGCAGAACGGACATCGCGGAACGAACTTCGCAGAACGGACATCGCGGAATGAACTTTGCGGAAAGGACAACGGAGAATGAACATCGCAGATCAAACATTACGGAACGAACTTCGTAGAACGAACATCGTAGAACGAACATCGCGGAATGAACATCGTAGAACGAACATCGCGAAATGAACATCGTAGAACGAACATCACGGAACATGTTGAAGTTCTGGGTTTGGTGGTTGGAGGGAAAGTTGAGGAACATAAATGATCAAAGAGGGAAGCTAATTAGCACCGTTATTACAAATGTTGGTTGATATATTCCTCACAGATTAGATATACTACTAGAAGTGCTTTGATACCATCAAGTGGTTGGAGGGTGAACTACACAGAAGTGCACAATGAGCAGATTAACTCCGTAACTGATGTTAATAAATGTGTAATAAAAAAGTTTTATTATTGTCTTTTACCACTGATATATTAAAACAGACAACGTGTAATCAATTATACTTATTCATCACCATTTATATGTTAATCTTTCATAGTAAGTAAGTAATCCTTTGGTTCAAAGTTACATAATTGAAATTTATACTCGGAGAACTTACCATTTCAACAATTATACCTAAATTACACATGTTCTGATTAATACTAGAATGACTCATTTCCATTCTTTAGCTGCCGAGCGTCGCTAAAAAGCTTCAAACCCAAAATTAGAAATAACTTTTAGAATTATGCATTACATAAGCATATTCTGTACTGTAATACAAAAGGCTTTTTATTGTGCAATGGAGGATAAAAGCTTCTGGTCCAGGAAACAACAGTTTCTAAAAAAACAAATGTTAAAGCTCAGTCTGTGACCATAATTACCAGAGCTGGACTTCAGCGATTTGATTTTTATACAGAGTTCTGCTGTGTGACGTCACTGTTCTTCTTCTGCTGGTTAAATTTTGTTCTCTCAGAAGTCTGATTGCAGTTTCATCTAATTAGTAGCAACACTTTGTGATAAAGGCTCCAGAGCTGCTGAGTGAATTCAGGGAGAGTCAGGGACGGAGTCCTGCTCCCTGAGGAACTCCTCAGCTCTGAGTCCTGCTCCCTGAGGAACTCCTCAGCTCTGAGACGGACAGGAATTCTGGAGCGGCTCTTGTTTTAATCAGATGTTTCTGTGATCTGCAGCTGCTGGGGATGGTTCTGTCCGTCTGCATGTGCAGAAACTTCCAGGAGGATTACAGCAAAGTGCCCAAGTACTGAGGAACTGGGAGGAAGAGTTCAAACCAGTTTCAGCCTGGATTTGCTGAACTTCTGTCCATATGTTAAATAATGAGTATTTTCTTTGTTTTATCAGATTTTCCTTCTGCTTTTGTCAGACTAGTTTCCTTTAAGCACTTTAGAAACGTTTGTAGTTTTCGGATCCGAACGATGCTGAAAATGAAATTAGAAATTCGATGAATGGCTGGAGTGAAAAGCGAGCGGCTCTTCCCAGTCCTCCCAGTTGGAGCAGCAGGCCTGGATCGGATCTCCGCTGGTTTTTACTCCCGCCTTCTGACATGTGAAATGTTTTTAGTACTTTGTATATAATTTAAAGGATTATTTCTTTGAACTCCATCAGGTTTCCTGTATTATTAAAGATTTCCTCCTGACTGTCTGGGTTTAGTGGTACTACACATACTGGTTTCCAGTTTAAACTTTACTTTAGCTTCACAGCCAGTTTAACTCTGAATTTAGTGGAGAGCTGACAGAAACCTTTGAGCCTCGCTGTATTTTTTAAAGTTTTTGTAATGTCTGAATTAAAAGTGATTAACTTTGTAATAACTGGTGGGATGAAAACGTTGTGGAGGGAAAAACTACTCACATCATTTCTTGTGTTTTTGTCAATAAACTGAACAAAGTTCCATGTTGGAGGATTCATTGTGTTACAGTTTGGAGCGTGGTTCTGGTTCTGGTTCTGGTTCTGGTTCTGGACTCCTCTGTCTGCAGGAAGTTAACACTGATGTGACTTTGATTCACAAACTGAAGCCAAACATTTTTCTCCACTGGTGAAGAAAACCAGCAGAACGTTTTCCTGCTGGTCTAAAGCTGGACCCGAGCCGCTGACCCGTTTGGCACCTTTAGGACTCGGTTTTGATCCGTTTGTTGGTTTCTGGGTTTCAGTGATAAATAAGGCATTACTCTTAATAATAAATAATTAATACATACTCCATCAAATAAATAAATGTCTGCATAAAATAAAATATAGCTTTTTAATATTTTCTAACTGGATGACAAAATGCTCTTTGTTCCATTATTTCACAATTAGCTGGGGTTTTTTTTTTCTTTTATTTGAGTAAATACTACTTCATGTTTTATTCTGACACTTATTTCTGCTGACTTTTTTTAAAAAAAAATCCGTTTTGATATCAGATTTTTTATTCCATGTTCTATTTAAATGATGTGGAGTTTTCTAAATAGCTTTACAAAATAAAAGTTAACATAAAATTAAAAACATTTTGAAATGAATACATCATGAAATGCGACAAATAATCTTGAAATAAAATCACAATTGATGAAATTGACTTAATAAGCTCATCGTTAATGTTTTTTTAACATTTATTTTTCTTTTGTTTCATCATTTGTGGAGCTGATACGCAGATATTTATTTATTTGATGGATTTATGTATTGAATTCATTTGAATAAAACGCCTCCCCATATTTACCAGCCCTACAGGAAGCTGGAGAAAAACAGCCGTGGTGCTTTTATTCTGAAGAGCCAACCGGAAGCGGCTCTGGTTTCTTGCCGGTTCGTTCAGCGGCGCGTTGTCGCCACTCACCGCGGATCGAGCACCGCGAGCCCGCAGCGGAGCGGCTGCTGCCGGACTGTTCACCTGGTCGCTCGGCTTTTCTCGGAAACACTCGAGTTCGTTTGAAGAACTCGTAAAAATCCGGTTCGGATCCAGAAACCCGGTGAGTTCGGTTCATTATCTTTATCAGCAGGAGTCGTGTTGAGGAATAAATGAATATTAATCTTATTTTAGCTCTTAGAGATTCAAATAGTGAAGAAAGTTATTTATGTTGAACTGAGTTTAACTTTAATGGTTCATTAAATTCAGTTTTTTACAGTCAATGAATAAATGAAGAATAAATATTTTGTTTTCCTGATTGTTGCTTTAAGACACTGCAGAAACTTTGCAGTGGTACAAACTGATTTAGAGCTTTTTTATCTGATCAGTTTAGGATTTTATTTTATTTTATTTTTTTGGGTAAATTAGCAGAATTAAAATAGAGTTGGCAAAACTCTATTTTAAACATCAGTGGCTCATGTAGAAATTATTTAGGATGGAAACAGTTGAATAAATAAAAACTAAATCCAGAATCTCCAGAACCAACGACCCAGACGGCCTGAAGGTTCTGGACCTTTAAAGCAAAAAGAGCCAAACCAGGAGCCGAGTCCAGGAACCCACCAGAACCCGGAGCAAACTGGACTGGATGTTGGGTTTTCACTTTATATGATCCAGAATCAACAAAAATAAACAGAAAAATATTTTAGATGTGATTCAGATTTTTTAGATGGTTTGAATCAGTGAAGTTCAGTTCAGATCAGCAGCTTCTGTCAGTAAAAACAGTCAACAAAAAGGTTACAGGCCAGAAAAATGCTTGAAGCCACCGTGGGTTTTACCAGACAGAAATGTATAAATTATTGTAGATCCAAACCTTTAAGGAAGTTTTGCAGGTTTGCTTTACTAAAAGGTTTTTAACTTTTTAGGTTTCAATTGAAAACAAAAAAAGATTTGGTTAATCTTGAGAAATAAAAGCATAATTTAGGTCTCTCTCTGTGAAAACACTTCCGGTTTTTATATAAGTTCAATGAGTTAAAGTGAAAAATAAAAGCAAAAAAGTTTCACAAATGAATGAAAGCAGATTTGGTTGCAGAAATTTGTGCATTTTAAGTCGTAAGTGAGACGTGAATCTGGCAGGAGAAAATGACAATAACAACATTTTAATTTCACCAAAATTCAAATTAAAATGTCTTCGTTTAAATCAAATTTCTATCCTTCTTGACTTTCAGTCTGGGGCCACAAAACGTGAGTCCAGGGGCCACACAGGGCCCTGGAGCCGCAGCTTGAAGCTCATGATGGTGCGTTTACAAAGAAGGAAAAGTGGGACTTTCCAGTTTTAAAGCATTTAAATGTTTTCAGTTCGGATCGCAGGTCGGAACCAGTCGGTCCGATCCGACCCAAATGACTTAAACATGATGGAGAATTCATCATCTCAAGATTAGTTTCTGATGTAATCTGATTACTGTAGCAGAGAACATTCTGTACCTGAATCAGAGCAGAACAGTCGGTGTCCGGCTGTCGGTTGGTTCTGAATGAATCAGATCTCAGATCAGATTCTCTGCTCTAACTTGAAGAGGGCAAAGGTCACCAATGTTCCTGGAGATGCCTCCCATCATCTGCTGTGTAACTGAGTTAGAGTAACTGTAATCGGGTTAGAACCAGAGGGAGCCCTCTGCGGGTCGGAGGATCCGGGTCATGTTCATTTAATCAGCAGATAACGACCTTCCTCCTCTTCCTCCTCTTCCTCTCGTCTGCTGTTCCCATCACTTCATTTGCTTGAGTTTACGTTTTGAAATCAATCATTTATAATCAATAATTCGTCTGTATCTCTGGGGTTTCTGCTGTCTGGTTCTGGTTCCTATTTGGGTCGAATCGGTTCCATTTAAAGGAACAATTAGAATTTTTAAACTGGGTTTTTGTTGAACCAGAGGTCAGCAGGTGAAGATTTTATTTTCTCCCATGGTCTTTAAACACATCAGAGCTGAAAAAACGTCCTTCAGTAAAACATGAAGCGTAACGCCCTTCTCCTGGACGTCCCGTCTTCAGTGAGGGTCTGGGCGCCCCCTGGTGGCCTGGAGGACTTCCTCTGTTGCAGCGTTTTAAACTTCCTGTTTTTGCAACATTTTATCTTCTGGTGATGGCAACGTTTTCATTTGCTTTTGTCTTTAGTGAGTTGGAGTTTGTCATTCATGCATTTGCAGCTCAATTAGCCGTTTTCTGTGTGTTATTTATGGAGAGCCATGAGGGCCAAACATTTACCATCTGGCTAAAAAATTATGCCAAAATAATGGATGTAAAATACACTTGTTGCTGTTTGTTGCTGTTTGTTGCTGTTTGTTGCTGTTTGTTGCTGTTTGTTGTTGCTTTGTGTTGCTTGTTGCTGCTTGTTGCTGTTTGTTGCTGTTTGTTGCTGTTTGTTGTTGCTTTGTGTTGCTTGTTGCTGCTTGTTGCTGTTTGTTGCTGCTTGTTGCTGTTTGTTGCTTGTTGCTGTTTGTTGCTGTTTGTTGCTTGTTGCTGCTAGTTGCTGTTTGTTGTTGCTTGTTGCTGTTTGTTGTTGCTTGTTGCTGTTTGTTGTTGCTTTGTGTTGCTTGTTGCTGCTTGTTGCTGTTTGTTGCTGTTTGCTGCTTGTTGCTGTTTGTTGCTTGTTCCTGTTTGTTGCTGCTTGTTGCTGTTTGTTGCTTGTTGCTGTTTGTTGCTGTTTGTTGTTGCTTGTTGCTGTTTGTTGTTGCTTGTTGCTGTTTGTTGCTGTTTGTTGTTGCTTGTTGCTGTTTGTTGCTGCTTGTTGCTGCTTGTTGCTTTGTGTTGCTGTTTGTTGCTTGTTGCTGTTTGTTGCTGTTTGTTGTTGCTTGTTGCTGTTTGTTGTTGCTTGTTGCTGTTTGTTGCTGTTTGTTGTTGCTTGTTGCTGTTTGTTGTTGCTTGTTGCTGTTTGTTGTTGCTTGTTGCTGTTTGTTGCTGTTTGTTGTTGCTTGTTGCTGTTTGTTGCTGCTTGTTGCTGCTTGTTGCTGTTTGTTGCTGTTTGTTGTTGCTTGTTGCTGTTTGTTGCTGCTTGTTGCTGCTTGTTGCTGTTTGTTGCTGTTTGTTGCTTGTTGCTGTTTGTTGCTGTTTGTTGCTTGTTGCTGCTAGTTGCTGTTTGTTGCTGTTTGTTGTTGCTTGTTGCTGTTTGTTGTTGCTTATTGCTGTTTGTTGCTGTTTGTTGTTGCTTGTTGCTGTTTGTTGTTGCTTGTTGCTGTTTGTTGTTGCTTTGTGTTGCTTGTTGCTGCTTGTTGCTGCTTGTTGCTGTTTGTTGTTGCTTGTTGCTGTTTGTTGCTGTTTGTTGCTGCTTGTTGTTGCTTGTTGCTGTTTGTTGCTGCTTGTTGCTGTTTGTTGCTGCTTGTTGCTTTGTGTTGCTGCTTGTTGCTTTGTGTTGCTGCGTGGTTCTGACTCAGCCCGGGTTCCTGACCCGCCGGTGCTGTGAGGTTTGTGAAGTGGGTCAGAACCAGAGAATCTGCGGCTCCTCGCTGTCATGGTGAGTCACTCTTCGCTCCTTCTGCTTTCTTCTGACAAACGATCAGAAAACAAGAGCGCAGTGAGTCACACAGTGAGTCGGCGTTTCCCACGGCCGAGCGTCCTGCTGCAGCATCCTGGCCGTTGCCATGGAAACGCCCACACTTTGAAGCTCCGCATTTCGACTCACCTCTGCTTTGCCACAAAGAGACTGAAAAGTTCTCAGTTGGAGAGAAGAGCTGCAGGTCCAGATGTTCCCCAAGTGCAGCATGACTCCTGTTCCGGTTCCGGTCCAATCCGGACTCCTGTTCCGGTCCAGAGTTTTGGTTCCACTCAGCTCAGCCCACAGGTTCTCCACTGATCTCAGGTCTGACATTGTTTACATTCCCACCAGCCCAGTTCAGTCCACTTCAACCCGACTCCAGTTCAGTTGGTGTGAATGCTAACCGACCTCTGACCTCTGGTCCTCCAAACCTCCGTCTGGGTTCGGTTGAAGTGAACTCTGGTTCAGTTTGAATGTGAACACCAAGTGGACCAGAGACCGCTCCAAAAGCAGGAAGTGAACTACAGCACAGGGCATTCTGGGTAAATCCAACCAAAGCTAACATGCTAGCCTAGCGCTAGCAGCAGAAATGTCTCCTGGTCTTCAGCCAAAGACTAAAGAGAAATCCTCCAACACTAAAATCTGACGCCTCCATCTTGTTTCCATCTGGTGAAGAAGGAAGTTGCTCTCAGCGTCTTCAGAGGTTTTTGTGTGGTTTCCTTCAGTGGTTGTTGGTGCAGCGCCCCCACAGGCCAGGAGGGGAACAGGTTGCTCAGAGTGTTTGGTTGTTGAAAACCTCAGTGGTCTAGTTCAAGTTTTTGTTTGTGATAGTTGGAGAGAAAGGAAAGGACTCGACCTGATGCTTCCCTCTCTCTCCTCTCAGCGGCTCATATGAAGCTGGTTGAATTCGTCTCATCATCAGGAAGTTTAACAGGTACAGATAGTGTAAATGCGTCACTTCCTGTCACTTCCTGTCACCTTGACTCCGCCCCTACTCACCTGTGAAGCCTCTAAAAAGGTTTGGGTCAGAAACCTGCAGAATTCACAACCCGGGACATTCTGACCCAGAATGTGACAGAAAATCCTGCTGAAGCTCAAATTCTATTATTTAATTTTTCTTTTCTTGACTTTATTTTTAAAATTTTTTCCCCACCAGGGGGTCTTTTTGTGGCTCTAGTGTCTCTTATTCAACAGTAGGCTGACAGGAAAGGGGGAAGACATGCGGCAAATGTCGTCGGGTCCGGGAATCGAGCCTGTGACGGCCGCGTTGAGGACTGGGGGCCTCCAGGCGTGGGGCGCGCTAACCTCTACGCCACCGGAACACGCCCCAACTTTATTTTTTTTTTTTTTGTCTAGGTTTGAATTTTTAGTAGATTTTTAAAATCTTCATTCATATGAATTCATTTTTGCCTCTTTTTTTAGATCTTTCATGTGTTTTAACTAATAATTCATATTTTTTTTCATTCTGACCCGATTTGGTTCTGATTCGAGCCGGTGATCTATTGGAAATCAGTACCTGTACTAGCCCCGGACCTCCGCTGACCTCTGACCTCCGCTGACCCCATGGCTCCCATTGACCCCTAACCTCCACCCAAACCCTGACCCCGCTGACCTCTGACCCCTGCTGACCATGAATCAGCCTCTGGTCTTTCAGGAAGACGATCGGTTCTGTTCTGGCGTTTGGATGTCTGGCGTTGCTGCGATGATGTCAGCGGTGATGTCAGCGATGATGTCAGCGCCTGATAAGCAGCAGCGCTCTGCGGGCAGCTGCAGTCCGGTAAACACCAGCTGGTCCCTTCACACCAACACGTCCAGCAGGGACAGTCTGTCCCCGTCTCAGCGCCGAGCCTCAGCAGAACTTCACGGCTTCAGGTCCAGAAGCAGCCCAGGTTCTGGTTCTGGTCCGGATGGACTTTACTCAGAGATAAAAATGGAAAATTATTCCACTTGTCATTCTGTTCCACAGTGGAGAAAATAGTTTTCCCAGATGAAACCTGAACAGTGCGGCAGGCCTGTATCATCCTGTCTGGTTCAGTTAAATCCACACATCAAAACGACCCGGTTCTGAAATTTTAACCCAAAACATCCGACCTGTTCCTGTTCCACATGTGGAACCAAACCCGAAGGTTTTCAGAGGGTTTTACCACTTTTACATAATCAACTTCAGAATTCAGCAGAAGAACAAGAACTGGGACCAGAACCAGAACCAGAGCAAGAACCGATTCTAGTTCTGGTCCTGGTTCTGGTTCTTGTTCTCGTACTGCTTCTGGTTCTGGTTTTGGTTCCGGTCTGACTGTGGTTCTGTTGGGTCCAAACAGGAAGAGCTTGCGGCCATGGAGGGCGACTGCCTGAGCTGCATCAAATATCTCATGTTCGTCTTCAACTTCTTCATCTTCGTGAGTTCAGATTTTATTTCTCACCATTCAGAGCTTAAGCCCCGCCCCAAATAGCCCCGCCCACATTTAGCTCCGCCCCACGTTTCAATAGAACAGGAAATAAATCCAGACTTGAACGAAAAAGTTCATTAAAGATTATGATTATTAAGTTCATTAATGAATAAATCAATAACTAAATAACAGTGATTGACTAAATAAGCTGCCTATTAAAATATTTTTTAAATATTTATTAAATTTTTATGACTTGGTGTGTTCATTTTCTATTAATAATATATTTTTGACTGAAGCGGTTCTGACCTCTCCCCTCCCCCGCCTGTTGTTGCAGCTGGGCGGCTCCATCCTGCTGGCCGTGGGCGTCTGGGTGTCGGTCGACCCGCTGGGCTTCAGGGAGGCCGTGGCGGTGAGCCCCCTGCTGGTCACCGGCGTCTCCGTGGTTCTGGTTCTGGGCGCGCTGCTGTTCCTGCTGGGCTTCCTGGGATGCTGCGGCGCCGTCCGAGAGAACCGCTGTCTGCTGCTGCTGGTGAGACAGGAAGTCCTACTGGACCCGGTTCCACAGGACTGGTTCTATTGGACTGGTTCTACTGACCGTTCCGTCTTGTCTTCTCAGTTCTTCATGCTCATCCTCTTCATCTTCCTGGGGGAGCTGGCGGCGGCCATCTTGGCCTTCCTCTTTAGGGAGAACGTGAGTTCTGATTCTGGATTGGAGTAGAACCACTGAGTCTCAAACCGGGTCTGAAAACTGGATTAGTTCTGTTTGACTGGTTTAGACTGGTTTTAGTGTCCGGCTGTTTGTTGAAGTACTTTTTTACCTCTGTGTTGGTTTTTCTGTAAACTGGAACCGATTGTAGACGTGTAGTGAGGGTCTGGTCTGGTTCTGACCCGGTTCTGTGTGTGTTCGGCCCAGTTAACCAGAGAATACTTCAGCCGGGAACTGAAACGCCACTACCAGGGCCAGAACAACAGCGACGTCTTTACGTCCACCTGGAACGTCATCATGACCACGGTGAGTCGCCCCCCGCCGCCCCACCACCCTGCCGCCCAGCAGCCCCGCCGGCAGCTGTCTTCATCTCCTTCTTCTTCTCCTTCCTCCAGCTGGACTGCTGCGGCGCCAGCGGCCCCGATGACTTCCAGCAGAGCCTGTTCCGGCTGCTCCACCCCAACCAGCTGCTTCCTGAGGCCTGTTGCCAGGGTGACGGCCACCTGAGCGAAGGCGGCGTAGAGCAGTGCGTCAGCGGCGGCGTGGCGTTCCGGCACAGCAAGGTCTGAGGAAGAACTGTGGTGCCGCAGGTTTAAAGTGGGAGCGATTTAAAGGGCCGGTGACGATCTTTCCGTCATGTTATAAAGTTTCATCATCGAAGCAAACTAAATCCTTTTGTAAATCCTTCAATCTCCATGGCAACCGTTCAGCTACTAAACGCCTGGGTGGACCTAGCCCCGCCTCCGAGGTGCAGCTCCTCCCCCACTCAGCTCCTTCAGACTAGCCGGTAGCAATTAGCACACAGCTGCTGAGCTCATTATAGGAGCTGCTGCTGGTAAAAACATTAAAGGGTTAATAGAGGAGCCATGTTGGGATGACTTCCTGGAGGCGGAGCTTCAGGAAGAGCAGGAGCTTCTTAAAGAGACAGAGGCCCAATTTTAAGGAGTTAAATCAGGAAGCAAATCTGCTTTATGTCATGTTTGGAAGGACATAGTTACTGGTTGTGCTGTAAAATGATAAAATGTGGCTGTGGAACAGATGGTACCGGCCCTTTAAGGCTCTGTGTGTCCGGTCTGCAGGGCTGCTACTCGGCCTTGGTGGAATACTTTGAGACGTACATCTACGCTGCAGGAGCGCTGACCATCGGCGTGCTGACCATCGAAGTAACTCACAGTTTTATGTTTCCTTCAAACATCTGGACACAAACAGCTGCTGAAAATACAGAGATAGATAGATAGATAGATAGATAGATAGATAGATAGATAGATAGATAGATAGATAGATAGATAGATAGATAGATAGATAGATAGATAGATAGATAGATAGATAGATAGATAGATAGATAGATAGATAGATAGATAGATAGATAGATAGATAGATAGATAGATAGATAGATAGATAGATAGATAGATAGATAGATAGATAGATAAAATATAAAACAGAAACTAAAATTAAGTTTGGTAAAAATAATAAGATAATTATAAAATTGACAGTTATACATAAATACATTTAAAAATCCTCCATCATCCAGTAATCTAGTGTAATTAATATTTTATAGACGCTGCAGCTGATTAATTTATCTGGTTTGTTTCCTGAAACAGCAAAATAATAAATGAATTTCATATTTATCAGAATAAAACACAGACTGAACATTTTTCTGTAACATCTCCAGCTTCATCAGCTCCTCATCAATAAAATGGATTATATGGGAGATATTTTCATATTTCTAGTTATGTAAATGAAATTCTGTTCAGTTCTGACTCCATGTTTGTTTCTCCCTGCAGCTCTTTGCCATGGGCTTCGCCTTGTGTCTGTTCAGAGGCATCCAGTAGACTCTTCATCCTCTTCCTCCTCTTCATCCTCTTCCTCCTCCTCCTCTTCCTGCTCTGAATGTTTTTCTGCTTTTGGTCTCAATGTTGTCTAAATGAGTTTGATTCAGTTCGGGTTTGAAGGCAAACAGCAATAATTTGGTTTTTTAATCTGTCATGAAACAAAACAGTGAGAATCTTTTTCCAAAGTCATAATTTCACCATATTTTAATTTATTCATAAAGTTACAGTTTAAAACTAAATATTTAGTTTGAGGCTTACTTCTAACTGATCGCTTAGCTTTCTAACTAAATATTTATTTTGAAACTGTGACACCTATATTTATTTAGCAAGCAACATGTTTAGTTTACAAGCTAAATATTTACATTTAGTTTGAAACTAAACTGAACTTTTAGCTTTAATCTGAATGTTGCCATTGGAACTTAATATTTAGCTCAAAACTAAATAATTAGCAT
The DNA here is from genome assembly GCF_019740435.1 of Gambusia affinis. Classification (NCBI taxonomy): domain Eukaryota; kingdom Metazoa; phylum Chordata; class Actinopteri; order Cyprinodontiformes; family Poeciliidae; genus Gambusia; species Gambusia affinis. The sequence goes on along the minus strand of NC_057869.1, from coordinate 916,749 downwards.
GAAACTGAAACATTCATAAAGTATTGAACAACATGGTGAAAATAAGAAATAAACTTCCATTTTTTCTCCATCCATCCATTTTCTGTTCACCCTAATGGGCTCAGGAGGGTTGCTGGTTCCTCTCCAGCTACGTTCCAGGCGAGAGGCGGGGTCACAGGGTCACCTGGACAGGTCACCAGTCTGTCACAGGGCAACACAGAGACACACAAGACACACAAGACAAACAACCTTTCACACACACACTCAAACCTGACAGTCATGTTTCTGGACTGTGGGAGGAACCCGGAGAACCCGGAGAGAACCCACCATGCACAGGGAGAACATGCAAACTCCATGCAGAAAGACCCCGGGCCGGGAATCGAACCCAGGACCTTCTTGCTGCAAGGCAACAGCTCTACCCACTGCACCACTGTGCAGCCCCCCATTTTTTCCTCTGATGACCTAAATTATTGCTGTTGGTTTTTGGATGTGTAACTTTACAAACTGTATCATGTATGTATTAATATCTCAGAGAAGAGAAACATATTTATCAGAGTTTTGACTGAAATCCGTCATAAACTCATAGTTTCAGGTTTTGATTCAGTTTCTGCGCATCCCTCGGGTGGGAAGCAGCGCCCCTAGTGGCGGGAGGCAGATTGTCTCTTTGTTTCTACCAGTTTGTAAATAAATGATCGTGTTGCTTTGAGTAAACAAGTGATTCATGTTTGAGTTATTGATCTGTGATCAGATGATTTCCTCTGTAATGTTTCAGTGATTAATGTTCAATAAATTCATTTTTCTGCTTTTATGAAATCTGTTTATTTCTTTGAAGTTTTATGGTATTTTTGATATTTTTTAAGTTTAGTTTAAAAATGACAGAAAATGGCTAAGAATATCTAAGAATATCCAAAAAGAGGTTCAGAAAATGAGTCACGGATCTTCCTCCTACTCCTCCTCTTCCTCCTGAAGCGGTTCAGTAAATGATGGTGCTTCCTTTTTCTTTTTTTATAACGGAGCCCACAGTACCATGCCGCCAGTTTCTCCATTAGACAGGAGGGCTTATCTTACCTTGGCTGCCCAGTAGGTGGCAGCATCACACCAACAGTCTCTAACTCGCAGCCTGACTGTAAGAAAATAAAAATAAAATGTAGAAAACAAACGTCACAGATTTTCCAGACTGTGGAAGTTTGTTTTCCTGAAACAAAAAGTAAACAAAATAAAACTTCACTGATTGATTCAATTCAGTTCAAACTTCATTACAGACACAGAGAACAGGCCTGAAGGAGAGAAAAACAGGAAGAAAAGAACAGAAGGATTATTTTCTCCACGTTTTCCATGATGCAGTGAAACCTGGTCATTTAAAGGGCCGGTATCCTGTAAAATAAACCTTTCCATCTTTTGTGATAAAATTTAATCAGAAACAAACCTGCTGTGTTGCTTTGATTTTAATCTCCATGGCAACCGTTCAGCTACTAAATGCCTGGGTGGACCTAGCCCCGCCTCCGAGGTGCAGCTCCTCCCCCACTCAGCTCCTTCAGACTAGCCGGTAGCAATTAGCACACAGCTGCTGAGCTCATTATAGGAGCTGCTGCTGGTAAAAACATTAAAGGGTTAATAGAGGAGCCATGTTGGGATGACTTCCTGGAGGCGGAGCTTCAGGAAGAGCAGGAGCTTCTTAAAGAGACAGAGGCCCAATTTTAAGGAGTTAAATCAGGAAGCAAATCTGCTTTATGTCATGTTTGGAAGGACATAGTTACTGGTTGTGCTGTAAAATGATAAAATGTGGCTGTTGAACAGATGGTACCGGCCCTTTAAGGCTCTGTGTGTCCGGTCTGCAGGGCTGCTACTCGGCCAATTTTAGGGAGTTAAATCAGAAAATCATATTTGATTTTATAAAAGCACTTTTAGAACTGTTTATAATGTAATAGAGTTGATATGCTGCAAAATGTAAAACAAATGATACCGGCCCTTTAAATGTCTGGAAGTATGTCCAGCTGATGATGATGATGATTATGGTGATGAAGGGCTCCAGAACCAGAACAGAAACTGAAACATTTTCCGTCACCTGCTGAGTCACAGACCGCAGCTGGATGAACTCCGCCTGAATTAGGCTCATCTCTGCTCTGGACCGGGTCAGAACTGGGCCAGAACCGAGGTTCTGTTCTGCTCAGACAACAGGGATGAAGGCTGACCCTCCTCTTCCTCAGTAGACTCAGGTTGCAGCTGGAGGCTTGGAAAGCGACACCGCTGGAAAGCAAAAGTAGAAACTCTGTTTGGACTCCTTCTGGTTCCCAGGCAGGGTGTGAATACTTTAACCCGGCAGGTCGACCAGACCCAGGACCAGAACCAGAACCAGAGCCAGAACCAGAACCAGAGCCAGATGTGGTCGACGGCTGTGGAGCAGACGCTGTACCTCGGACTGGTTCTGTCCCGCCTGGCTGGAGAAGGTGAGTTCCTCCACCTGACAGGAAACAGATTGGAGGTTTCTGGGGTTCAAAAGAACCAGAACCAGACCGGACCTCTTCTGCAGAGAGGAGCCATTCAGAGCTTTAAGAGCTGATTTAAACTTTAAGGTTTCAGAGCCGAACCATCAGGAGAGCAGGTCTCACCAGAACCCACAGGAAACCCATTTGTGTTTCTGGAGAAAGTCCTGATGGACAGACGAGACAAACGTCCAGATGCTTAGAAACTAACAACCCTGCGGGGTGTACAAACTTTTTGAGGCTGAAGTTGTCCACCTGAAAACAACTGCAGCCACTAAAATGGTCTAAAACGTTTAGTTAGTTTTTTAAATTTGATGGAAAGGTTGATTTTGTAGAGACAGACGTGTAAATCGATAGAAAACATTAAAAAAGTTTTTATTGTTTTTATTCATTAACATTTAATAAAAGTAGATCAACATTTCTGAAAACAGTTTTAAAAATGGAATTTATTTCTGTACACAATATTTCTTAAGAGTGTATAATTTATCTGTAAACTATGTTGACTAAATATCTGCATCAAGGATTCCAGGCCAGATTTGCTTCTTTGGGGCTGCAAATGGCCCCTGAACCGCGCTTTGGACACCCCTGGTGGAAGCCACTGTTCAGCACAGTGGTGGCGGCATCATGCTGTGGGATTGGTTCATGTCACACTTGACCCAGTTTAAGTGAATTTTAAATCCCAGAACAGAACCAGAACCTTGTTGAAGGCTGCAGGTTTGCTCAGAGCCACCAGGGGGCTCCAGAGAGCTGCAGTCGCTTTTATTCTGTATTTTATTCATGTTTCACACATTTATATCAAATTACAAAATATTTCAAACATGTGAATTCAGATTTTGTCTAAAGCTGTTACTGACGGGTTCTGGTTCTGCTCCTCCAGGCGGTGCAGTCCAGCTGTTCTGCCGGCCCGGTCAGCGGCTCTCGCTGCCTTGCCCGTACGGCTTTGAGGATGGGCAGAACCTGGAGCGGCTGACGGTGCGCTGGACGAGCCCCCGCAGGAAGCTGCTGTGCCACTACATTAAGCACAGGAAGTACCAGAACTGCAGCGCCGGTTATGCCATGCGGTACCGACCCGGCAGCATCCAGCTGTCCATCCAGCGGGCCCAGAACCGGGACCTGGGGACCCACATCTGCTCTGTGGCAAAACCCCACGAGTCGCAGGACTTCAGCATCCACGTGGCCTGGATGGAAGGTAGCCGCCATCCGCCATGTTAGCATGTAGCCTCCATGTCACCATGTAGCCTCCATCCACCATATTAGCATATAGCTGCCACCATGTTAGCATGTATCCTCTATGTTAGCATGCAGAGCAGCTGCCTCCAGCAGGAAGTTAGAAATGTGTCTAAGACAATAGATCCTGTCCCTACAGAGATTTCACGCCAAATCAACAGATTCATTTTTTGTGCTAACCCATATTTGTGTTGAAAGACGTCTGGGTTAAGTGATGCCAACTCCCACCTACAGGTGGCAGTATTTCTTCTTCTACTACTCCGCTGCAACAAAACAAAAATATTAGAGAAGGAAGATTGTCACTGTGGTGCAGCTCTCTCCTGCAGGAAGTTAGAAAAATGTGTTAAAGTTTATTTGAGCCATTTTCCTTTTTAATCTGAAGGCTCATTGATGAATAGTTTTTCCTGTAGAGTCCGTTACGCCGGCACCAGCAGGTGGAGGGAACCAGCCAGGTATGTTCATGCTGAGCAACGTAACAACGTTTCATTAATGTCATCAGTTTGCTGCATCAATATTCACCTTTAGATGAGGATCAGTGACAGGCAGGAACTCTGATGCTGACGTGTTTTCAGGCTGCAGCTGGAGTTTCGCCGTCGTCGCTTTGACCTGCTGCCTCGTCTGCTGTTAGGAGAGAAAACAGCGACTGAAACCCAGACGGCTTCTTGTCCGACGTTGAAGCTGCGCGTGTTTAACAGAGCTCCAACTGAAAACTACAAAGATAAAAAATGTGTTTGATGTTTCTTTTCAATCTTTCTGCTTCATAATAAATAAAAGAAATATTCCAGAAATTTTCCATTTCTGTCACAAAAACATGCATCAAACTGAGGCAAAGCAACTGAAAGGTGATATTCAAAGCAACAAAACTCAACATTTTAATCCAAAACTTGTTTCGTTTTCACTAAAGAGAAAAGGAGGAATAATTAGTGCTGAGTTCAGAATTTCTCTGATGGATCAAGAAACATGAAATGTTCACATCTTCATCAGCTGCTGGAAAGAAAATCATTAATCTGTGAAAATTAAACTTACTAAATATATTTTCAGTGTTTCATCAATATGAGATTCTCCTGGTTTGATCAGTAAAAATTATATAATTTAATCTAATTAAACAATTCCCGTAGCAAAACAATAATTATTATATTAATAATATCTATAAAATTAACTAACCCTAATGAATGAAACATCCACCATCCGTTCTCCAACACACCTGGATCTGAGCCGAGGGACTGATGACATCACTGAATAAAATTATTACACAGATTTTGTTGTCTTTCTATATAAAGGTTCCGGTGGGAACTTTTGTATTTGCTGGTTTCTGGTACACCTGTAAATCTGACACACGACTGGCTTCCACTAACAACAATGATGGAGAACAAAAACAACTTTTATTTTGAATAGGTTCAAAATTTTAATGCATTTAGGTTATTTTTACAGTCCCAAGGCAGAACCTTTGTATTCTGTCTTTATGTTTCTAGTCCTGCCGTAAATCTGACGCGCAGCTGCGTCCGCTAACAGAAGCAACGAAGCTGCTTTTCTGTTTATTTCTGATCTGATCACACTGGAAAACGCTGTTATTGTGTTCAAGTTATGCTAAAAGGAGCTAGCCTATTGGAAGCTATGCTAGTGTAAATTAGCATCTCAATGCTAACATGTTGCTAATGCTAATGTAGGCATCCACATGTCTAAAGAAACTCCATGTGAAAGATCAGAACTTCCTGAAACTCTGGAAAGATTAATTTAACAGATTATAAACTAAATATCTTTATTAATGAGTTCTTGTGTCTATTTATGTAATAATAAATGCTGTTTTAATTTAAAATGTTGCTTATTTTGAAGATTAAAATGTGATTAACTAATTTCAGACCCTGAAATGAATTTGATTTTTATAAATCCTCATTAGTTTGATATTCTGTGTGTCTTCACCGTCTGTGTCTGTTTGGCCTCCAGGTCTGAAAAATGAGAAAAATGATCAATTTCTTATAAAAACATAAAACCAAAAACAGTTAATCATAGATTTATTGAGGCCTTTTACAACTTTTGTCAGAAACATTTCAGCTTTAGAGATTTGTTGCTACAGAAGCCAGAGCATGTTCAACTGTACAATCCTGAGTGAAGAAACTGGTGTTCTACATCAGAGAGCATCAAGAAGTGTTTAAATATGAAGGTCAAACATTTTCACAACATTTCTCCAGAAAGCTAACATCACTTCCAGCCGAGTGGTGAAAAACTGTCCATGTTCAGGAAGTGATGAAGATGAAGATGATGATGATATGTCTTCATCATCTGGTCACAGCTTAAACGTCTCTACATGCTTCACGTCTGTCCCACCAGCAGAAAGCTGCTCATCTAGCCGCTGCAGCTCTACGTCAGGCAGCAGGTCAATGTTTTAGTACTTTATGGAAAGCCATTTAATATTTAATAATAGTTAAAACTATGATGCGTTGAGTAAACGATAAGTTCACAAGTTATTCAAATATAAGACTTTATAATTATTATAGGAAGTTATACTGGAACGTTTCCTCCTGTTTTCCTCTCCACTGTCGCCACATGCTTGGTTTCCTCAGGTAGAAAAACCATCAGCTGGAGTAATAAACTGAACTGTCCAGGATGTTAAATGACCTGATCTGACTGGACTGAACTGACAACATATTTCTGGTTTTTATTATGTTCCAGATTCGTTCTCCCGTAATTATTTAAAGATTTAGATTAAAAATGACATTTAGAACCTAAACAGAAGCTGCAGTGATTTCACAGTTACTGTGAGAAAGTATTCACCCCCCCAACCTGACGCCTGGTTGTTCTTCCTCCTGCTGCAGCACTACTGAGGGTGAACTTTGACCCCATCTGCTTCGCTGAATTGATTTAATTCAGACACAGGGTTTTCCAGCGGGAACCAGTCAGGCTGATGATTGATTGATGGTTAATCACGTCGGATTCAGGATTTATCTAGGAGTGTGATTATTTTTCCACACAGCGACGTTCTGGAGACGAAAACTGCATTTACTCCTCGTCTGCTAACCAGAAGAAACCTGGGAGGGCAAAACATCGTATACAGAGAAACTCTGAGCAGTCTCTTAATTCTTTGCCAGTGATGAAGACTTCCTGTGGTCTTCGTCATGGTTGCTTTGTCCGCTTGGTCCGGTCCGGTCCGGTCCGGTCCGGTCCGGATCATGAGTGCTTCATTTGTCTTCATAACATCTCCAGAACATTTCTGAACTCTGCTAATATGCTAATTTGCTTAGCACTTTAGCTAAGGGTTAGCATTATCATTGCCAAATGGTATCAACATGGTTGAATTTAGCAGTTTAGCATTAGCTTCTGCTAAACTCGGCGTTGATATGGAGCGTTAGCATTAGCTTCTGCTAAACTCTGTGTTGATATGGAGCGTGGGACCCTTTTAGCTAGCGGTGCCCAACGCTACGGTTTGCTTTTATCAGCGTTTATAAGCTGGGTGTTGCTGTGTGGCGTTGTAGGGGCGTGGCCTTAATGGTTGTCATGGTAACAGCGTGGGTTAGAGGCCGGAGGAGGTGAACTGATTGAACGCAGCAGTGCATCAACAATATTCCATAAAACATCCAAGCATTTTATCAGACATACATCAGATCCTCAGTCCAGGTCCGCCTCTGTAGCGCCACCTTCTGGACAAACATCTGGATATTAATGCAGAACATTACTATAATGTTCTGGCTCCAGAGGAGTTTGGGTCATGTGACCAGGTAAGGTCTCTGCTGATTGGACAGAACGCAGGTAGATTTAAAATCCCTCCTGCTGAGTCGAGCAGGGAGGATCATGGGAAATATTTCGGCCTCCTCTGCGGGCAGCGCAGGACGGATGGGGCGGCTCTGGCTGCTCTCTGACTCACCAGGCTCATAAGTTTTCATACAGCAGCATGCCGTTGACGACGGTGAGCGGCTCCACGGAATGGGGCAGCCTCCCCCTCACCAGGTCCACGCACACCGTGTCGCCGCGCTGCAGCGGCAGCACCAGGCTGAACACGGCCAGCGAGCCGCTGGTGACCTTTGACTCGGCCACCGGCTTGGCCTCCAGGTCTTCGGGCTGGTACCCCCCTGAGTCCACCCGGGCCACGCTGTAGTTGGACTTGGCCAGAACCGCTTCGATCTTCTCGTTCTTGTGTCCCGTCAGGACGGCGCTGAAGTAGTAGTGTCCGTCCACTGGGGCGGTGAAAACACCTGAGGAGGACGGTTTTATCTGTCAGAACTCACAGCGGCCGGCTGGACCAGAACCACCAGAACCCGCTCACCTGTCACCGGGTTGTAGAAGTTGCCCTCGTTGACGAAGACTTTGTTAAAGACGACGGTTCCCGGCGTTTCCTTCAGAGCGGTGAGGCCTGCAGAGAACGACAGCCTGGGTCTGTGAGCGTCCACACCTGGAAGACCTGAGGACAAGAAGAGACAGGTGAGGCAGCGTGGACCGGCTGCGGCCAATCAGGGGCAGCGTGGACCGGCTGCGGCCAATCAGGGGCAGCGTGGACCGGCTGCGGCCAATCAGGGGCAGCGTGGACCGGCTGCGGCCAATTGGAGGACATACCTGGTTCACCTTTAGGACCTGAAAAAACAAAAACAAAAACAGGAATATCAGCTGTTAGAGATTTTAATTTCTTCTCTTGCTCTGCATGGCTGCTTCCACTGATCATCATCAGGCATGAATTATGAGATCAAAATATAATAATTACCTTTACAACCTTTAAAATTTGCTAAGTTATATTCTAATGATTTCAAATATTCTGCTCATCTTAAACCTGATCAGATGTAATATTGATCCCATTATCAGTGGTGAGCACATTTCCAATTAGCTACTAATACCAGCTAATAGCAAAGCTAGTGTTTTTGCTAACTTTGAAACTAATTTTATTTTCTTGTAATTTTTTGTAAACTTTAAGTTGAATAAAGTTCAGCATCTGTGTTTAAGTTTTGGTTTGGACTGAATCTGAAGTTCAATATATCAAAAAAAGACAATAAAATCAAGAAATTATGATTTTTGTTGCAGATGTTTGGAAGATGTTTACTGTAAATAAAGTTAATTTATGAAAGTTCTGTATCACTAGACTCATATTTCTCTATTCCATATAAAACTGTTTTAATGTTACAGCAATTTTAAAGTTTCTCTACATCCTTTCACAATGTATAACATCGATAACCCCAAAATGCAGGGTTGAAGTTAGCATTTAGCATTAGCTTCTGCTAAACACCATTTTGATGCAACAGTTTAGCGTTTGTGTTCCTAATGTTTATGGTTAGTGGTTAATGTTAGCGCAGCCAGCAGTGAGTTTTAAATTGGAGAACAGCTGGATAAAAACTGATGCCAGATTTATTTTAGAAGCTTCCCACCTGGAAATCCTCGGACGCCGACGTCTCCTTTCTGCCCAGGAAGTCCGGGGGGCCCTTGGGGGCCCGGCAGCCCCATCAGGCCTTTCTCTCCTGGAGGCCCTGGAAGGCCTGAGGGAGGAAGTTTTGATAAATAATAAAAGCATTTAAAAAACTGCATTTCCAGCCGAGGAATCAGTAAGATTTTTAGCCGCATGAATCAGATTTTTCTGACCAACAGTTTAATTTTATTTGAGATCATAAATAAAACTAAAGTTTCTGCATTTAAAACATGGGAGTTTATGGCAAGAAAATGTATCATTTAATAGGAGAGGATGCTTAAAGCAGACTTCAGTCTTTTTAGGAAACAAATCAACATTAATTTGAAATGAAATTGTTCGTCTCATTCAAACATTTCATGTCTCTGCTGGTTCTCCCGGGAGCTGAGCGCTCCTCTCCCGGTTTCCACAGCAACGGCAACATTAGATCAGCTGATGGAGACTGTAACCGTGGTAACTCAAAGTGCTCACACTGAGCGTCCAGCAGGGGGCAGCAGCTGACTGCAGGAACGATGAGCCACTGTTAAAAAGCAGCTCTGAACTTTTTAAAGTGAGGTTCTGGTCTGGATGAGTTGGACTGGAGGAAACCAGAACCACCTGACCCAGAAAGCAGCAGAAGAAATGAGCTCACCAGTCTGCCCAGTCTGCCCAGTCTGCAGCTCTTTCTGGACCTGGGCCAGGCTGGAGTTCAGGCTCTTCACCCTGCTCTGGACCCGCTCCTGGTTCTTCTGAACAGAGTCCAGGATTCCTCCATGTTGGATGAGGGTCTGGTTCAGGCTGGAAACGTGGCTCCACAAACCCGACACGTGGTGATTCAGGCCTGCAGACAGAACCCAGCCACACGTTACAGTCCGACCCGACAGGCTCCGGGACCAGGAAGACCCGTCCCGTAAATCCCAGGACACCAAAACAAACGGCGCCGGTTGAATAAACTGCAATTACTAAAAACTCAACGGTCACCAAGCAAACAGCAGGGCCGGTCCAGAGCTGTCTGGGGCCCTGTGCAGAATGTGACCAGGGGCCCCGCTTCCTGCTCAGGACGTCAGAGACAACGGGAGGGGCCAGGGTTAATTAAGGCCAGCTTAAAAGCAATCATTGGTTGTTGCTATGGTAACAAACAACGTAATTATGAACTATTAAACAATAAACCTGCCAGCTCCTTAAAATCTTAAATTTAAATAAACAATTTAAAGAATTTTTATTTATCTACATGTAAATTCTAGACACTAACAGGAACCATAGAATTACACAAAAACCCGTGAGGGACGGCGGCGTCCCAGAGCGACATCTAGTGAAAGAGCAGAAGGAGCTGAAAGGATGTTCACATGGTGGGAATAAAAACAGCAGCAGGTATTTTGTTCCGTATAACACAGGAGGAGAGAAACAGATAAACCTGTTATGGATGTAAACTCCATTAAAAACCAACCTGATTAGGATTTTATTAGAAACGTGATCAATTAGTAATTTATTGATGGATCTTGACTTAATGTTGTGTTTTGATCATTGATTCTATGTTGCATTGTGTTTCTGTGTTTGATTTGATGTAAAGCTCCTTGAAATGCCTTGATGCTATATTAATAAAATTTGATTGATTGATTGATTGACTGATTGATTTATCTACGCTGAAACCATTAAGTCAAATTTAACTGTGTTTTTATTTTGAATAAATAAATGTTAAAACTCCAGATGAGTCTGTGTTAAAATGTCAGCATTCATGGGACCTTAAGCAGCTGCTGAGTTCATTTATGCCTTGGGCCGGCTCTGAATGTGACCAGCAGGTGTTTTCAGCCAATAATCAACCAGTGGACCTGAAATGGGATTTAACAGAAGAGCAAAACGTTGATCATATCAAGACTCTCTAGTTGTGATGAAAAGTCATCGACAATGTGCTGCAGTTATGTAACCCGGTAATATTTTACATTTTTAAAACAGAAACTGGGCGGCCCCCTGCTGGACGGTCCTGGCGCTACACTGCAGGGCTCAGGGGGTTTTCTGAGGGAAACCCTGAACCTCATCATTCCTTGTTGGGCGAACATCAGAAACAGGAAGCCTGGAGCGTCACTTCCTGTTGGTAAAACATGGCGGATGTTTGCAGGCAGGCGAATGGGATTTAATGCAGCTCACAATATTCCTGGGATCGGAGAAATCAGGATTTTTCTCCTTAGAGGTGAAGACTTCCTCATCAGAGCTTTATGTGAATCTGACCTTCTTTGACCTTGGAGATGGAGTCGGAGACGCCGTCCAGCCTGGCGCAGACCCCCTCCAGCTTGGACAGTCTCTTCTCCAGCCCGTCTCCGGAGCGCCGGCAGTCGCCCATCTCCGCCACCAGCATGCTCTCGAGGCGACGGACGTCCCGGTCCGTCCGGTCCAGCTGCTCCTGGCTCCTCTGGACGTGCTCCGTCACTTCCTGCTGAATCTTGTCCAGCTCAGAGATGATCTTGTCCTTGGTGTTTCCTGCAGGAGGTCAGATGGAGACGTGAAGCCGGTGCGGCGGTGCATAGGGGTGGCGGCGGCGGCGGCGGGCTCACCCAGGTCCGTGATGACGCTGCCGTGTTTCTGCACGCCGTGCTCCAGGCCCTTCAGCGTGTCGTTGATGGAGCCGAAGGTGAAGATGATGTCGCTGAGCTCGACCTGCAGCGTCTTCAGCTGGTTGCTGTTGAAGGATCCTCCGATCACGCTGTGGCCATCTAAAGGCTTCTCTGCGTCCAGGCTCGGCCCGAAGCCCCCGGCGGCCGGAACGCCAGTGGATCCGTCACCTGCTGGGCACAAACGTCACATCTGACCACTTACATGTTGACCTAAACGCATTAATCCATCTCACTGTCCTCTGAGACGTTCAGAGACAGAAAACAGTTGCTATGTTTCCACTGGGCCGCGACGTTCCACATTCATCTCCTGTTTTAGACGCTTTAATTCCTCCTAAATGACTCAAACAGAAAAAGAAAAGAGAAGTTGCTTTCAACTAAAGACTTTTCCAAACCAACAGTGGTGGACACCGCTAGCTAAAAAGGTAGCTGCGCTAATCCTAAAGCACAGACATTAGACCAGCTAATGCTAAAGTGCTATAGCATTAACTATAGCGCTTTAGCATTAGCAATAGCTAAAGTGGGTCTTCTAGCAGCTGCAGAACATTTCCAAAACCAGAGACTAAAGAGAAACTCATCCAGGCGTTTGATTCCTGCAGCAGCGTCTTCACAGGTCTGATTGACAACCCAACGGTCCAGAACGCTGCTGCTGGAGTTCTGACTAGAACCAGGAGGATGGAGACACCACCCGGTTCTGAACTACCTAGTTCTGGTTGTTCATAAACACTGAATGGTTTAGCACCAGATTCTGCTGCTGCTGTTTCAACTTTCCCGACCACTCAGGTTCTGGTTCTGGTTCTGGTTCAGGTTCAGGTTCAGGTTCTGGTTCTGGTTCTGGTTCTGGTTCAGGTTCAGGTTCTGGTTCTGGTTCTGGTTCTGGTTCTGGTTCAGGTTCAGGTTCAGGTTCTGGTTCTGGTTCTGGTTCAGGTTCAGGTTCTGGTTCTGGTTCAGGTTCAGGTTCTGGTTCTGGTTCTGGTTCTGGTTCAGGTTCAGGTTCAGGTTCAGGTTCTGGTTCTGGTTCTGATTCTGGTTCAGGTTCTGGTTCTGGTTCTGGTTCAGGTTCTGATTCTGGTTCAGGTTCTGGTTCAGGTTCTGATTCTGGTTCAGGTTCTGGTTCAGGTTCAGGTTCTGGTTCTGGTTCAGGTTCTGGTTCAGGTTCTGATTCTGGTTCAGGTTCTGGTTCAGGTTCAGGTTCTGATTCTGGTTCAGGTTCTGATTCTGGTTCAGGTTCTGGTTCTGGTTCAGGTTCTGGTTCAGGTTCTGGTTCTGGTTCTGGTTCAGGTTCAGGTTCTGGTTCAGGTTCAGGTTCTGGTTCTGGTTCAGGTTCAGGTATAGGTTCAGGTTCAGGTTCTGGTTCTGGTTCAGGTTCTGGTTCAGGTTCTGGTTCTGATTCTGGTTCAGGTTCTGGTTCTGGTTCTGGTTCAGGTTCTGATTCTGGTTCAGGTTCTGATTCTGGTTCAGGTTCTGGTTCAGGTTCAGGTTCAGGTTCTGGTTCTGGTTCTGCTCTGCATCCAGAACCAGTTTCTATGCACCACAGATCTGGAACAAACTTTCAGAAAATTGAAAAACAGCTGACGTTATCCGACCAGAACCAGAACCAGAACCTGTAGCCATTTCCCTTAGTGATGAAGAGCCTGATGAAGGTGGGCCTGACCTGTGAAGGAGTCAGTTCCGGTTCTGGTACCGGTTCCGGTCCCGCAGCGCTCCGAGCATCTCCGGACGTCGTCCTGCAGCAGAGAGCAGACCCGGCTGCAGCCGCCGCCCTCCGAGTCCAGCCGGGTCTGGATGGAGCCGACGCGGTTCTCCAGGTTCTGCAGCGCCTCCTGCATGGTGCTCAGGTCCTGGGACCGGTTCCGGAGGTTCTGCAGCTCCGCCTCCACGCGGCTGCACAGCTCACAGTCCTGGCCCAGCGTCTCCACCTCCATCACGATGCGGTTGAAGTTCTCGCCGTTGTCACCGGTCAGCGACTTGATCGCCCGAACATCGTGGCTCAGGTCCAGAACCTGGACAGACCGTTTGGACCGCATCAGCCAATCACAGATCAGGATTCCATCATCAACACAGAACCAGCACCAGTACATCAGCAGAGGACCTACAGCTGAAACCACATGTTTACATACCCTGTACGAAAACACAGAATGATTATTGCTTCCACAACGAAGCATCACGACCAGAACCAGAACCAGAACCAGAACCAGAGGTTTCACTGCTTTTAAATGACGAGAATGAAGTCATAATGTTATTATTTGAAAAAAGACACAATTTTACCAGAACAAAGTCATAAAATTATAAGAAAAATGTATTTTACTGCTAGAAAAATCTTTGACAGTTATGAGGATCCGACATGAACGACTCGGTTTTACGTTTCATTTCAAAGTTCTGCTGCTGATAATCTGATGTTAAAAGATGAAATATTAACTTATGTGTCAAACTGAGACCAAAGTATAAGTTGTTGAACATTCTTTTTTTTTTTTTTTTTCATGAAGGGAATTTAAAATTACTACTTTATTCTCAAACTAGTACAATTATTAGTTTAGTCTGATGTTATTATTAAGTTTTTCTTGTAATATTATGATTTTATTGTCATAATATCTAAGTCAACCTAAAACAGGAACATTTTTTATGAGAGCAAAGGTTTTTCCTAGGGCTGCACCGAATGCAGTTTCCTGGCCGATCGCCGATATTTTAAAAAAATCTAACATCAATTCCGATTTTGGTCGATACCATTTTTTGTCTGAAATGTTGCTCAATATATCAGGAAAGTTGCTGAACTGGCAAGAGCGGGCTGACAGAAACGTGCAGACGTGACCTGGCTGGCCGGCTTGTCGGTCACAGGAGAAAAGAAAAGCACAGTGGTTGTTTCTAGACCTTTGCAGAGGTTGATAACGTCTGTGGATAAGATTAGCTTCACATGTAAGAATCGGCCGATCACTGATCTCCCAATATTAAAGGAATCTGCTGGCCGATAAATCAGCACCGATTTATCGGCCAGCAGATTTCTTCCTCTAGTTTTTCCTACAAGCTGAGAAGTTTTCGCTGGAGCTGAAGTCAGCAGGAAACGTTTTGTGTGTTTTCATCAGATCTGGTTTCAGCTGCAGTTTTCCTGGTGTTGGTAAATCAAACCGTGTTTTGGAGAAGGTGGAGCGCTGAACTCACCCGGTCATGCAGAGAGTCTCCAGACACCGACAGGTCCTTCAGTCGAGTGTTGAAGTGTCGAATCTGACCCTCGTTGGCCACGACTCTCCACTCCAGAGATTTCTTGGTCGTGTTTTCTCTCCCGGCAGATAAACCTCCACCTGTTCCTCCACCTGATCCAGCGCTTCCTGCTCCACCTCCATATGATCTGGTGAAACCTTCCCCAGTGTCTGCGCCTATTACTTCTCCTTCACCTCCACCTGCTCCAGAAGCCCCTCCCCCGCCTGTGCAGTGGCACTCCTCCGTCCTCCTCCTGCTCTCTGCCGTTTGGTTCTCCAGCGCTGATATTCTCCTGTCCTGCTCCAGCAGGTTGCTCTGCAGCTGTTCCACCTCCAGCTCCACGTCTTCGATCCTGAAGGTGCGGTCGTCGAAGCGGTGTGAGAACGCCGTCCGCAGGTCGTCCAGCTCTCTCTGGACAAACTCCCTCAGGTCGGCCTCCAGGTGAGAGCAGACCTGCAGAATACTGCTGTTGATGCGGCGCTCCAAGTCCTTCAGGAGGTTCAACCCAACATCGCTCAAACCACCGCCTCCTCCACTAGCCCCGTCTCCTTCACTAACCCCTCTCCCTCCAGTTGCCCCACCTGTAGCTCCTCCCCCTGCAGTAGTTGCCCCTCCTCCTCCACTGGCTCCTCCCCCTCCCTGGGACTCTCCTTTGTCGCTGCCGGGCCTCAGGCGGTCCAGCAGGACGTTGAAGCTCTCTGAGGCTGAGCTGATCTTGTTTTCGGCGTCGGTTATGCGGTTTTGCAAGTCGTTGATGGTGGTGCAGCATCTCTGGGAGCGCTGCAGCTCCAGTCGAAAACTTTCGGCGTCCTGTCGGTGGCGAACGTCGGCGTCGTTCAGCTGCTTCTCCAGAGCGCGGATTCTCTCCTGGTCCTGTCGCTGCTGGCGCCACAGGTCCTCCACGCCGGCCTGGGAGCGACAGAGCACACCGTGAGCTTCCCCAAGGCCCGGACACCGGGCGGAGCCAAAAGCGGTTGATTTACCTGACAGGAGGAGCAGGACAGCAGCACTCTGCGCTCCAGCTCCTTCAGGATGCTCTCCTTCAGGGAGCCCAGCTGCTCTCTGCTCAGTCCTCCAGGGGAAACGTCTCCGTCCAGATCGTTTCCCTTCCCGTTCACCAGGTGGTTGTTAATGCTCACCAGAGTTTTATCATGAGCCTGATGGGACACAAGCAAGTGCAGTTAGCATCCATCCATCAAACCAACCAACCAACCATCCATCATTTTTGAGCAAATGGCAGGTAAGCAACAAATGATTGAACTAGGCTGACAGAAAAGTTCAACACAAAGAATTAAATAAACACAAAAACTCACGTATACAAATCATCATCATTCTACTCATGACACATGGCTTATATGACGATTTAGCATTAGCGTCCAGTAAATATGCTAGTGAAGCACTTTAGCATTAGCTTCCATGAAATGTCATGTTGGTGTAGCGTTCTAGCATTAGCGTAGCTAATGTTTTAATTAGCGGTGCTCACACCTGAATAAATCTGTTATTCTGTGAAAACAGTTTTAATTGCTGAGCTTTTTATTTGTCTCGTTTCTTTGGAATGAAAGTTGTATAAATGTTTCGGTGTGGTCCAGCTGCAGAACCAACTTGAATCTCTAGACAAGTCAATATTTAGGTCAAATGAAATGAGCTAATTTGGGACTTATTTCTGGAGGTTAAATAAATCATCAGTTTAATAAAAGGACTTGGAAGAATATCTGAAGTGAGATTTAAACTTCAGCTGGGTGACGGTAAGAAGACCTTCCAAACCTCCAAGACTAGGAACTCTAACGACTAATCATCCGGATCACAGTGGAAACATGGAGACGGTGAGGGACCCTGCTGCTGTGCACCTTGGTTCGGTTGTCCAGCTGGTCCAGTTTGGTCTGAATGCTGTGGATCGTCTCTTTGATTTCGGGCGGTGCAGCGTCTGCAGGGTTTTTTCCGGGTCTGCCAGGTTCGTGGTGGAGGTGTTCATTCATGGTGGACTGGAAATCCTGCAGCTTCTCCGTCAGCCTCTGGATCTTTTCCTCCAACTTCCTGATTTCCTCCCGGTCCTGTCGTCCTGGAAGGGAAGGAACGGCTCCAGCTTTCAGGTTTCATGTTCAGACACTAACAGGAGAAATCAAACAGCATCAACTGGAACAAAATGAAAGAGATATGATAACATGTCTAAGGTTTCCTGTGAGTTTCCTGTTAGTAAAGTTACTCTGTCAAAAATCAACTACAATAATTTGTTACTTAGCAGTTTGTAAGATCCTCTATTCATCAGTTTGAACCTCTGACCTCATGAAGGCGTAACTCTGGGAACTAAGAACATCAACTAGAAGTCATTTATTGACAGAGCAATAATTATTCTTAACCAAACTAAATGATAACATTTAGCTGTAGCGTGCTAAGTGTTTCACTCTAATAACAAATTGTTGATATTGTGATTCTATGAATGTGTTTTATTTTATAGTTTTAGAGTCTAAGGAAAATTTCCATGTTGATAGATTAAATAGTTTCATCTTATTTTTCCTTTATATAAGACTCTACCAACCAAAAATCTCTCAGAATAATATACATGGCACCGTAAAAACAAAAATGTGAATTTTTTAATCTGTTTAACAACCCTGGTTGTAACGACCTGGGTTGTTATTCTTCTGTGAAATTAATTCATTTGTTCGTTATTGACTTTTGCTCAATTAAATTTCTTATGTATACATTGTAAATGGTATTTTTATTATAGCTGATCATGTTGTTTTTTATGTCTCCTTATTTCTTTTGTACCTGCTATAATTGATGGAAATATATAGATATTATTTCTAATATATAAAGGTTTTGTTTATGTCATTGATGGTGGTGCATCAATGACATAAAATGGTGATATTTTATATCTTATAAAATATCTTTTATAAGATATTTATCTTTTACGGTGCCAGAAATGCCAAAATTAATAGTAAATAATAAAGACTGTGGTGTTCTGATGTAGTAATGTAATTATATTAGTTGTGTGACCACCCCCACGTGACTAGAGGCAGTAAAAGATACAACTAAAGAGCAGATTTAGAAGTTCACAGAAAGCTACAGAATTTGTTAAAAACTGAGCTGAGCTGAAGTAAATAAAAGAAAGAAGTTGAAATTCATGCTGAGAGTGAAAATCCTTCCTAAAGGTGAAAGTATATCAGAGATTATAAAAGAAAATAAATGGGAGACTGCAGATAATATAGGAAATAGCGCCCCCTTCACGTCCGGAGTGCAATGGTCCCATTTCCATATAAGGTCTGAGACTGACAGCGGGTCGCTGCTTCCTGTTGCTGCAGCGATCAGATCACCGGTACTGAATGTGAAACCACCACCAAACAGCTGTTGTTATTTCTAGTTCTGATCGGTTTCAATGCGCTTTGGTTCAAATTAAAAAGGTTTAATAACGTTACTCATCACTGTTGTAGCTTGAGGAGCCAGGCAGTTGGACCATTACACGTCATTTACCCAGAATGCATTGCAGCGTGAACAACATGGCGACATTCCTGTGACAATATTTAAGTAAATGTATAAAAACTAAATAACCTACAGTGTTATTACTGTATTGCTTTTACATCTAAGATAAATATTTCCCAAATAAGATCTATTTTTAGAACTAATCATGGATCCCTTTGATGTTTGACTGTGTAACTTTACAAACGGCCCCCATCGTTCTCACCTCTTAAATGTCAGTTTTAGTGACATTTAATCAAACTCTCTTAGATTATAAACAAATTACTTGTTTTAATATTTAGGGACTTGGCAGTAATATTTATTACTTGTGTAGACTCAATAAAAACATCGCCACCTACTGGTAAAGATCAGACTCTTTGTTACCTCCATTTTGTCCAGTTCCAAAACCACTTCCTGTCCCCGCTCCGTTGGACGTGTGACTTCCTGCTCTGCCAGCTGGACCGACACTGCAGTCCGCTCCGCTGTAACCGTGGCAACACTTCCACTCCATCTCCGTCACGGTTTTGTAGGCCACTTTGTAGCGCGGCCTCATGTAGGTCCGGTAGCTGCAGAGACACCAAACATGGAGGCTCAGCGAGCCGGTTCCGAGATCGCCGGGTCAGAAATAGGTCAGAGGTCACTCACACCACGACCCGGCTGCACTGGGCGCTGCCCCAGCTGCAAGGGTGGTAGTCGGGCTTCACGTAGGTCTCCACACCGTCCTCCACCACGCAGCTCACCGTCTTAGTGAGGACGAACGCGCACCAGTTCCTTCAAGACAGACACACAATTTAATAAGCAGGTTCTGGTTCTGATCCAGTTCTGGGACGCACAGTGAAGGGTTCTGGTTCTGGAACGTCACAGTTTATGGTTCAGCTCTGGCAGTACAACAGGAGGAACAAAACAGGTTCCTGACTGGTTCCTGACTGGTTCCTGACTGGTTCCTGACTGGTTTCTAACTGGTTCCTGACTGGTTTCTGACTGGTTCCTAACTGGTTCCTGACTGGTTCCTAACTGGTTCCTAACTGGTTCCTGACTGGTTCCTGACTGGTTCCTGACTGGTTTCTGACTGGTTCCTAACTGGTTCCTGACTGGTTCCTAACAGGTTCCTGACTGGTTCCTGACTGGTTCCTAACTGGTTCCTGACTGGTTCCTAACTGGTTCCTGACTGGTTTCTGACTGGTTTCTAACTGGTTCCTAACTGGTTCCTGACTGGTTGCTGACTGGTTCCTGACTGGTTTCTGACTGGTTCCTAACTGGTTCCTGACTGGTTCCTAACAGGTTCCTGACTGGTTCCTGACTGGTTCCTAACTGGTTCCTGACTGGTTCCTGACTGGTTCCTAACTGGTTCCTGACTGGTTCCTAACTGGTTTCTAACTGGTTCCTAACTGGTTCCTGACTGGTTCCTGACTGGTTCCTAACTGGTTCCTGACTGGTTTCTGACTGGTTCCTGACTGGTTCCTAACTGGTTTCTAACTGGTTCCTAACTGGTTCCTGACTGGTTCCTGACTGGTTCCTGACTGGTTCCTGACTGGTTCCTAACTGGTTTCTGACTGGTTCCTAACAGGTTCCTGACTGGTTCCTGACTGGTTCCTAACTGGTTCCTGACTGGTTCCTGACTGGTTCCTAACTGGTTCCTGACTGGTTCCTAACTGGTTTCTAACTGGTTCCTAACTGGTTCCTGACTGGTTCCTAACTGGTTCCTGACTGGTTCCTGACTGGTTCCTGACTGGTTCCTAACAGGTTCCTGACTGGTTCCTGACTGGTTCCTGACTGGTTCCTGACTGGTTTCTGACTGGTTCCTGACTGGTTCCTGACTGGTTCCTAACTGGTTCCTGACTGGTTTCTGGCTGGTTTCTGACTGGTTCCTGACTGGTTCCTAACTGGTTCCTGACTGGTTTCTGACTGGTTCCTGACTGGTTTCTGACTGGTTCCTAACTGGTTCCTGACTGGTTTCTGACTGGTTCCTGACTGGTTCCTAACAGGTTCCTGACTGGTTTCTGACTGGTTTCTGTCTGTTGAGGCTCTCTAATGTCTGGAGAAGAAGACTTGTTGTTCCTGAGAGAGCTTAATGTCACATGAAGCTCTGTGGTGAGGTCAGCAGGTCATGATGAATGTGTCTCTGTGTTGACATGTTTGTGTCGACAAAGACAGACACGTCTCAACAGCCTCTGTTTCCATAGAGACCAGGAGGCTGGAGTACGGTGCTGCGCCAGTGGTGGAGATGTTCAGTTCTCCATACTGAACCAGTTTTCTGAAACTACATCACAGCATGGGACCAAATGAACAGAAGCTCAGGATAAAACAAACTGAACATAAAATGTATGCAGCACTAGCAGAGAGCAAGATTTCCCGTTTTGTGACAGTTGAGCTTTTAATAAGGGCGACTTTTTTAAACCGTCCTTATTGAAGCGGTGTATGTTTTAGTTGCCTTGGCTTTATGGGAAGAGTCTTTTGGATTTCTGCAGATGTACATCTCTTCAGAGGTAAAGAAAGCATTTCATGTGCCACAGTGGGAGGTGAAAAACAACGGTGTGCAGCGTCAGTGCAAGGCGAGCATGACAGCTCCTCCACGGCCTCAACCTCTGTCTGCCTAACGTGGCACAGTGTCCGTCTAACGCCGGCTCAGCCTAATCGGGTCTCAGGTCTGGAGACGGTTCTGTCTGTTGCCTGTTTCTCTGGAGGTCCCAGACTAAAGGCTCAATTAACAATTTCACTGATTTATTTCACATCTTAGAACTCTGCAGGATTTCTTCAGAGTTTGAAACGTTTTGATCCGGCTGGAGCTGATATCGATTCATGAGCTGCTCACTCTGACAACATGGGGACTGTTGGTCCCTGGGTTGATAAATTCCTGAAATATCTGAGCAGCTGCTCATCTTCATCAGCTTCATCCATGCTGTCTGGGCTGGCGATTCGGTTCAGGTGGAGGTACCAGCACATCGGGTCAGATGGGTCAGACTGAAACCTCTCAACAGAATCCGGTTATTTTCAGCCGGTTTAATTTCAGTTCACATTTAGTTCAGTTTAGTTTCGGTTCATATCTGGGTCTCGGTGAACTAAATTGAATGATTTTTTGCATTTTACAAACTAAATATCCCATTTGGCTCCAGAGGATTGACTGACCCGACCCGGTCCTATTTTACCAGAACCAGGAAAAGTAAACTCTGCTATCCAGAGGAAGTTGTGGACTTGATTTGCATTCAGAATCGGCTGCTCAGTTCGGGTCTGTCCACCAGAACCATGTTGGTCCAGCAGAACATTTTGGTTCTGTACGGGTTCTGAGATCCGGATCCAACGTCTCCATGTTTTCTTTCACTGTTTATGTAGAGAAAGCAGTGGAAGCGGTTCCGACCCAGTCCCAGCAGAACCATGGGATAATGTTTCAGGAATGAGTGACATCAGAACCCGAACCCAACCCAAACGACATCATTGCTCCGGATCAGAACCGCCACACGGAGGGAAGAACCTCCTGGTTCTCTGACCTAGCAGAAGGTCTGACTCTCAGCCAGAACTCAGAACCTGCAGCCCGTTTGTCAGAACCGCCTCAGCAGACGGAACCAGAACCAGATTCCAACCAGCAGCCCTCCTTCAGTTTTACCCACCATCAGAAAGGTTCTGGTTCTGGTTCTGGAGGGTTTCAAACTCAAATCAACAGATTTCGACACACACGTGCACGCGCTCAGTGACGTCATCACCCCTGCTTCACCTCCTCATCTTCATCATTACCACCGTTTCCGTGCACGTGTCATCTTACCTGTGTCTGCTGGCCGCGCGGGCTCCGTGCGCGTGCGTGTGCCCGTCGGCGTACAGGCTGTAGGAGGCGCGCATCGGGAACGTGCTCCTGGCATGCTCGCAAATCCAGAGCACGAGCAAAAGCAACGGGATCGCGCCCATCCCGATCAAAACAATCAATGAGGCTATCGATCCCTGATCAGCACGTGATCAACTGCTTAGATGGCGGGAATATCCGTCATCTCCATGGAAACGGCAGAAAAAGTTCCGAGAAGTCAGTCCTACCGATTCATGATCCTGTTCTGATCCAAATAGAGTCCAGATCCACAGCGGAAAACCGCACCGCGCTGATCCCGGTCGGACCCACTCCTATCCCGCCTTCGACCCGCCTTGGCCCGGTTCGGTGGGCTGCCGAGGGTCCATCAGAATCTGAGAAACAAAAGAGAGGAAAAAGTTGCGACAGACTGAACCGAGACCAGCTGCTCCTCCTCTTCATCACTGACCCCGCCCACGCCGGAGGAGAAACCGGAGTCGGGCGGCTGCAGCCACACCTGGACCGGGTCGAGTCCGAGGAGGTTCGTCTCGGTTTGGGTCATGCATCCTGCTGCTTTCTGTTTTCAGTGTTATTATTCATTTATTAATTAATACACAAAATACAAAAACTAAGTTTCCTCAGGATGACATTTAACACCCAACCGGGTTCTGACCCAACCGGGTTCTGACCCAACCGGGTTCTGACCCGAGCCCAGGTAGCCAGGTTTAATTCAAATTCAAAAATAATGAATTAATCTCAAAGTGAAATTAAATGTTTTGGCTCAAACACTTATTGTAGATGCTGATGGCAGGAAAGCTCTCCTGTAGCAGTCTGTGCTGCAGTGAATCTGAAGAAGCCTCTGACTGAAGACGCTCTGCCTTCCCAAGAGTTGGCCATAAGAGGCTCCATAGTCTGAACCAGAACCTAAAGGTTCTGTCTGTTGATCTGATATCAGAACCCAGTAGAATGGGTTCAGAACCAGAGAGGAGATCTGCAGAACCATCACTGATCAGAACCAAGCCAGTTCTGCTTCAGGCTATCTGACCTCCTGACTCCTCAGGCTCCGCCCCCTCACCTGGACGGCCTGCAGGCAAACCGGACCTGGTTCTGCTACAGCCGGGAGGTTCTCTGATTTCCAGGTCAAAGGTCGCAGCAGAGGTCGGAATGCTGCGAATGATGCTTCAACAGAAAACACAGAAGAAGAAACGTCAGAAAGTTCTGGGTCCGACCAGAACCAGAAACCCAGAACCTGACTTCCTTCGTCAGAAGAAGAAGTGGGTCTGCAGCCGGGTTCTGAACATCAGCTTGACCCGGCGTGGCGCAGCGCGCTGGCGGCTCATCCATCATGGCCGCCAGGAATGCTGGGGAATATTTGGGATGTTTGGGAATGTGTGGCGGCCGAAAGCGGGTCAGGAATCTGAGGCTCCACGAAACAGTCGCCGCAAATCCACCCGACTTCAGCTGAGGAGGAAACATCTGAGAAAGGGGAGGAGCTAAGGCTGAGGAAGAGGAGCAGAAGAGGAAGATGAGACTGACAAACGTCAAGAGGGATCAAAGTTCACACATTTACCAACAAATCACAAACTATGTTTCTGTCACCAGGTGAAACTTCTCCAAACATTAGATTTTATTTCTTTTCTCCTCGGTTTATTTCGGTGCATCATGGTGGTTCCCAGTGTTTCCAGTTGTCCTGCATCAGTGGCAGGACGGCGGTCCAGTTCAGGCTCCTCATGTTTAAACAGAATCAGCTCCGTATTTATTCTGCGGCGCTGTGGAGGAGGCTAATGTAAACCAGCTAGCAGAGGGAGCAGAGAGTACCTGGCCCGGCCGGCTGTTTCCACTCAGCTGCTGCCTGTTTATTTGGGTTTCCTGCGCCGCGGTGGCGGCGGAGCTTCAGGTGGAGAAACGTCCGAGCTGCAGAGGCGCTCTGAACGCAGCTGAGTTTCATCATCCTCAGGGTGAAACGGGTCGGGTCAGGAAAATGTTCTGGATGTTTCCTCCGGTCCAAACCTCAGCCCCGCCCTGAAAGCAAACAGCAGAAACCCAAAGCCACCAAGACCAAATTAACACCACAACACCGAACCGGGCTCTGGACGGTCGGGCTGGGCAGAACCACAGACCGGGTCCAATAAATCACCAAGAAATCCTGGAAGGAGGAAGAGCAACACAGAGGAAAACTGATGAAAACAAGCAGAACCAGAGAGACGAAAAGGAAAACAAACAGAAAACCCAAAATGATCTGCCGCTAATGGAACACAGAACCAACAGAACCAGACTGTTCAGAACCACGAGAAACCCAAACCACCGTGAAACCAAAGTGACCCAGTCTGTGTCAGTCCTGGGGTTCAGCGTGACAGATGATTTTCTCTGAGCAGAACCGGTCCAAACGGTCCAGCTGGACCTGCTGCTGGTTCCTGCTGCTCCAAACTCACAGAACCTCCAGAACCGGGTCAGGAGGTCCGGTGGGGTTGTGCCTGTGCTGAAGTCAAACGTGCCCCTCTCGGCTCCAGGCAGCTGGAAGTCATTATCCCCGAGCCTCATCCATCAGCCAGCTGGGTTTCTGCTCTGCAGACCCGGACCGGACCGGACAGGACTGGACCGGACCGGACCGGAGTGCTGGCGGTCCGGTCCGGAAAAACATGGAAAAAGCAACAAAGCCAGAGCAAGACTGAAGAAACAACCAGGAGGTGACCTCTGACCTAGACCAGCTGCTGGTTTCTTATATGAGCAACATGGCTCTCTGCCCAGGGCGGCATCCGACCTGGGGCCGAACCGTAGAAAATAAGGTTGTACGTCTCTATGACGTTGTGAGGATGCATCATTCCCATCAGACCTGTTCAGTCCGTTTTAACCCGACTCCGGTCTGTTTGCTATAAAATCCAGTCCGGTAGGTGTGAATGCTAACCGACCTTTGACCTCTGGTCATCCAAACCTCAATCTGGATTCGGTCAAAGTGAACTCTGTTTTGGTTTGAATGTAAACGCCAAGCGGATCAGAGACCGCTCCAAAAGCAGGAAGTGGACTACAGCGCAGGGCATTCTGGGTAAATCCAACCAAAGCTAACATGCTAGCCTAGCGCTAGCAGCAGAAATGTCTCCTGGTCTTCAGCCAAAGACTAAAGAGAAATCCTCCAACACTAAAATCTGACGCCTCCATCTTGTTTCCATCTGGTGAAGAAGGAAGTTGCTCTCAGTGTCTTCAGAGGTTTTTGTGTCGTTTCCTTCTGTAGTTTAAGGGGAAAACGCTGTTAAAGCTTCAAAATGGCGGGAAAGTTGATCACTTCTAGTTCTGAATCTAACAAAATTTCCACTTATTCTTTCAGAGGAAAGTTGTCATCGGTTTTCAGAGTAAAAGGTTTTATTCCAACAGCCATAAAAGGTTTTGGTGAGCAGGTTACAATGAATGTAGAGTTCCATGAAGAGACAAACAGGTGGGAGTTTCTGTACAGAATTACCAAGTCCTGCCAAACCGCGCAGCACCAAACCCCAATCACCACCCCGAATAATAGATTAATGATATTAATGATATTAATGATAATGATATTCAACTTACTTTTGAGTTCCTATATATTAACCATTTCAACCAATATTTTTGGATTTTCTTTTCCTGGAGTCTTGGATGGATGGGTGGATGGATGGATGGATGGATGGGTGGATGGATGGTTGGATGTTGGATGGGTGGTTGGATGAGGGATGGATGGATGGATGGATGGATGGATGGATGGTTGGATGAGGGATGGATGGGTGGATGGTTGGATGAGGGAGTGCAGCGACATGCTGGAGGTTCTTCCTGGTTGGTTTTCTGGGTGTCAGCCAATCAGAATTCAGAATGAAACCCAAACTGGTTCTACTGGGCCGCCTTCAGCTTCACTGCCCAGTAGAACCAGAACCAGGCCAGGAAACAGCTTCTGGTGACCAGCTGCTGAACCCGCTCCGACCCGTTCCAGGAATCAGAGTCCAGTTTAATCAGAACCAGGTTATTTCTGGACTTCTTATTGTGATTCTGTCCCTGACCAGCCTCCGGTTGGACCCGGAGGTTCTGGGGCGGAACCAGTTGGAAAACAACAACATTATCACATGAAAGATGGATCTCAAGTTTGTGACATAGGAAGTAGATAAGTTCTGGTTCTGACCTGCTGTCCCTGAGGGAGCAGCTCTGAGCCATGCTGCTGTCTGACCCGGTTCGACCGGAACCGAAGCAGAGACCGACTCAGAACCTGCAGAGTCCAAGGAGATGAAGAGTAAACAGGAAGCTTTTTATCATCGTTTGATTACTCTGAACGCCACGGAGCTGTAAACGCCCTGCGCTCTGAGGAGGTCAGTGAACGCCTCACAGCAAACAGCTCTTCCTCCCAGTTTATGGTAAACCGTCTCCATGGAAACAGGCAGGACACAGCTGCTGAGTTCCAGGAAATGATTGGACCAAACCGGGTCAGCTGGTTCTAACCTCAGAATAAAATTTAATGTTCATCAGAGACGGGTCGGGTCTGCAGTGATTGATCCGTTCTGCAGTGATCGATCCGTTCTGCAGTGATCGATCCGGTCTGCAGTGATCGATCCGTTCTGCAGTGATCGATCCGTTCTGCAGTGATCGATCCGGTCTGCAGTGATTGATCCGGTCTGCAGCGGTCTGGCCGTTGTGCAGTGATTGATCCGTTCTGCAGTGATCGATCCGTTCTGCAGTGATTGATCCGGTCTGCAGTGATTGATCCGGTCTGCAGTGATTGATCCGTTCTGCAGTGATTGATCCGGTCTGCAGTGATCGATCCGGTCTGCAGTGATCGATCCGTTCTGCAGTGATCGATCCGTTCTGCAGTGATCGATCCGGTCTGCAGTGATTGATCCGGTCTGCAGCGGTCTGGCCGTTGTGCAGTGATTGATCCGTTCTGCAGTGATCGATCCGTTCTGCAGTGATTGATCCGGTCTGCAGTGATCGATCCGTTCTGCAGTGATTGATCCGGTCTGCAGTGATTGATCCGGTCTGCAGTGATCGATCCGTTCTGCAGTGATTGATCCGGTCTGCAGTGATTGATCCGGTCTGCAGTGATTGATCCGGTCTGCAGCGGTCTGGCCGTTTTGCAGTCAGACTCTCAGTCTGTGTGGAACACGTTTCCTGTGTGATGTTGCGTTTTACTGCTGATCAGGATTCCAGATGTTTCTGTCGTCTCTCGGTTCAGACCAGGATCAGCTTCAGCCTGAACTTCTGTTAGTTCCTCTTCAGCTTCCTGCTTTATTTCTCTGAGTTTGTTCTGCTGCTCCGTTATCGGCTCCATGAGAGGAACGGCGATCTCTTCATGTTTGGAACAAAGCAAGCCGATAAAAACAGCGGGGTCATCTCACCGCCACGACTTTTCACATCCTGCCTCAGCAGGGCAGGAACTGAAAGTCATCAGTCTGTTGTCATGGGAACCAGGTATCAGCTAGCCTTTCCGTGGAGAGCGGACGAGTCGCAGATATCTGCTGAACTCACGTCAGTCCGTCGGACCTTGACTCGTCCTGCTGATCCGATCCGCTGGACAGATATTCTGGACGGCGACACCAAGACCAACTGCAACGAGTTACACATGAAATATTTCAAACCACAAACTAAAGGCTGCCAGGTTTCCGTTTGTTTCTCAGTTTTAAAGCTTTGACTTATAAAATAGAATAACATGAAATATGTTCCAAAAGTGAAACTTATAAACTTAATTTTTTTAAGCCTTAAAAAAAAGAAAAAAACATTACATAAGTTCAATAAAAATCATATTTTAAACAAACATAATTTTTTAATTTAATAATTGGACTGGGCTCTTTAACAAATGCAGTGTCATGGCGTCCTGCCTTAACGAGTTAATTAACCCTGAACACCTGCAGAGGTCTCCTGGGTCAGCAGGAAATCAGACAAAAATACTTCAGATGATCAGTTCAACCTTAACTGGCTGACAGCAGGATAGATTTTATTCTCACCTTATTGTTTGACAGTGGGCTGCTATGGTAACCAGGTGAGGAATGCAGTGTTCATGGTCTTCACCTGGACCTTCACCAGGCTGCTTTAGAAACAGAGGGATGAATAAAGCAGCCCGGCTCCGCTCTGACTCTGTTGATATGTTTAAATATAAATGTATTTTTCTTTATTTTTTCTGGATGTTTTCTGCATCATCAACGCGCCTTGGCGCCCCCTGCTGGCCGACGCGGCTCGTCGCGTCCTGTTTTGCGGCACAGCCTGCCTGTTTACGGCCAACCACCAACATGGCGGCAGCGGCACCGGTGGATTCTCCGGAGAGCAGAGATAGTTCGGCACCGGGAGCGGAGGGAGGTTCGAGTCCGGGTCCGGGTTCAGACTCCCCGGTGTGTCTCATCGTGCTGGGCATGGCGGGGTCCGGAAAGACCACCTTTGTTCAGGTGAGGCAGCGCGTGACAGCTGCGCATCCACGCGTGAACTCCTCAGCAGCACAGGCTGGGTTTTATTTGGGCCGTCTTTCCGACCGGTTCCGCCTGGGAACGGGTCCAGAATGAGAGATTCTGTTGGACCCTGTGACACTCTGCTTCTGGTTTTCAGGTTCGGTTTGGTTCTGATGGTTCCGGCCTCAGTGGACTCATAGAAGAGCTGCACTGAGTTCTGTAGAACCACCAGAACCTCAGCAGCTTTTACATTCTGCTCGTTTTCAGAACAAGTTCTGATCCAAACCAGCTGCTGATCTGTGCATTGGTTACCAGTTGCCTGGTTACCAGTTGCTTGGTTACCAGTTGCCTGGTTACCAGGTTGTCTGTTTACCGGGTTGCCTGGTTACCAGTTGCCTGGTTACCAGGTTGCCTGGTTACAAGCCTGGGTTTGTCCCCGCAGAGACTGACGGCTCACCTCCACGCCCAGAACTCGCCTCCTTACGTCATCAACCTGGACCCGGCCGTGCATGAGGTTCCGTTTCCGGCCAACATCGGTGAGCTCTGACTTCCGGTTCTGCCTGGTTCCGGTTCTGGACGGTGTCCCCTGTCCTCAGCCTGTCCTCTGTCCCTCAGACATCCGGGACACAGTGAACTACAAGGAGGTGATGAAGCAGTACGGACTGGGCCCGAACGGCGGCATCGTCACTGCGCTCAACCTGTTTGCCACGCGCTTCGACCAGGTGACCCGACCCGGTCCAGAGTACCTGGTTCTGCTTTCACCTCTGATCAGACCCGGTTCGATACAAGAACCTCTGATTTGACCTGGATCTGCTAATGAAAGGGTTTCTGTGTTCTGGTGTCGTTCAGGTGATGCAGTTCATTGAGAAGAAGCGTCAGAACCACCGGTCGGTACCAGCTGCTCCTGACCCAGTGTACTGGTTCTGTTTGGGTCCAGAACCTGATGTTCTGCTGCTGATGTCTCCGCAGGTTCGTCCTGATTGACACGCCGGGTCAGATCGAAGTCTTCACCTGGTCGGCGTCAGGAACCATCATCACAGAGGCTCTAGTGGGTTCTGGTTCTGGTGGGTCCTGGTTCTGGCCCGGCCGGTTCTGATCTGGAGCTGTTTGTGTTCTCCAGGCGTCCTCGTTCCCCTGCGTGGTCGTCTACGTGATGGACACGTCCCGCAGCGTCCACCCCGTCACCTTCATGTCCAACATGCTGTACGCCTGCAGGTACCGACCCGGTTCAGATTGATTGGAACCTGTTGGAACTGATACAGTTCTGATTAATCGATAATTGAAATAATCATCAGCTGATTTAGTGATTGATTAATCCTTAAAGCTGCAGTAACTTTTAGAAAAATATTTTGTTTATTTGTTAAGCTATGAGACGTAATCTGATCAAAGAACATCAAACTTCTCTGCCGGTTCTAACTGTAAACAATCAGGCGCTGTCAATCATCTGGTGTATCTGCTATTCAGACCCTTCCTCATGCTCTGTCTCATAAACTGTGACAACATGATAAACATTTTTATAAAAGTTGCAAAGTTTTAGTTTAGACTAAAAGAATCCATCTATAATATTTAATTTGAAAACCCTTTTCCTGTTCATCAGTTCACTAATGAACAGAAACAAAACTGAAGTTATTATGTTTGGACCTAAAGAGGAACGATCTGGAGTTACAGATCTAGAGTCATAGATCTAGAGTCAGTGCACAGCTTCAGTTATTACAACTAAAAACCAGCGATCAGCCCGAAACCTGGGAGTAGTGATGGACTCTGACCTGAACCTTCAGAGCCACGTAAAGACAGTCACAAAGTCGGCCTTCTATCACCTGAAGAACATTTCCAGGATTAAAGGACTAATGTCTCAGCCAGATCTAGAGAAACTCATCTGTGCGTTTATCTTCAGTCGTATTGATTATTGTAACGGCGTCTTCACAGGTCTGTCCAACAAATCAATCAAACAGCTGCAGCTGATCCAGAATGCTGCTGCTGCAGTTCTGACTAAAACCAGGAAGATAGAGCACATAACACCAGTTTTAAAGTCCCTCCACTGGCTCCCTGTAGCTCAAAGAATAGACTTTAAAATACTGTTGTTAGTTTATAAATCACTGAATGGTTTAGCACCACAATACATTAAAGATCTGCTGCTGTTGTATCAACCTTCCAGAACTCTCAGGTTCTGGTTCTGCTCTGCATCCAGAACCAGAACCAAACGAGGAGAAGCAGCATTCAGCATCTATGCACCACAAATCTGGAACAAACTTCCAGAAAACTGTAAAACAGCTGAAACACTGACTTCCTTTAAATCTCAACTAAAAACCCACTTGTTTAGAGTTGTATTAGAAACGTAATCAATTATAAATTTATTGACGGAATCTGACTTGATGTTCTGTTTTGATTATTGATTCTATGTTTCATTGTGTTTCTGTGTTTGATTTGATGTAAAGCACTTTGAAATGCCTTGATGCTGAAATGTGCTA
The DNA here is from genome assembly GCF_019740435.1 of Gambusia affinis. Classification (NCBI taxonomy): domain Eukaryota; kingdom Metazoa; phylum Chordata; class Actinopteri; order Cyprinodontiformes; family Poeciliidae; genus Gambusia; species Gambusia affinis. The sequence continues at coordinate 885,830 of NC_057869.1, read as the reverse complement.
CACTAATAAAATTTGATTGATTAATTGATTGATGAACAGTTCATTAGTGAACAAATCCAAATCTGTTGTTGGATTTTAGGCATTAAAATGTTTAATACATATAAAAGAAGCTGAAGTGGTTGAATAAAAACATCTGCAGTTCCTGCTGTGAACCAGCAGAGGGTGCTGCAGGACCAGATTAAACTCATTCCAGAACAGAGCGTGCTTTGGTTCTGATGGTCTCTTCTCTCTCCCAGCATCCTCTATAAGACCAAGCTGCCCTTCATCGTAGTCATGAACAAGGTCAGCTGCTTCCTGGTTGTTGTTGTGACCTCCTGTCGACCCCATGTTGACCTTTGACCCCTGGCTGCAGACGGACATCATCGAGCACAGCTTCGCCGTGGAGTGGATGCAGGACTTCGAGGCGTTCCAGGACGCTCTGAACCAGGAGACGTCCTACGTCAGCAACCTGACCCGGTCCATGAGCCTGGTTCTGGACGAGTTCTACGCCAGTCTGAGGGTACGGACCAGGCCGGACCGGTCCCAGACCCAACCCACATGGTCTGGTTTTTGGTTCTTTGGGCCTGACTGATGTTGGGGCTGTGTCGGCAGGTGGTGGGCGTTTCCGCGGTAACGGGAAGTGGGTTGGACCAGCTATTCGCTCAGGTGGAGGAGGCAGCCAAGGAGTACCATAGGTGAGTCAGAACCTGGTCAGAACCTTCACGGGTCATGTTGGTTCTAGTTCAGTTTGTTCTGGTTGGGGTCAGAGGTCGGGCTCTAATGGTCTCGTCTCCTCAGGGACTACCGGCCGGAGTACGAGCGTCTGCGGCAGCAGCTGGTGAGTTTTGGCTCCGGTTCTGCTCTGTCCCGGTTCTGGTTCTGGTTGTGAATGGTCCTCTTGTCCACCAGGTGGCAGCGCAGAGCAGGAAGCAGCAGGAGCAGCTGGAGCGCCTCAGAAAGGACCTGGGGGCGGTGGACATGTCTTCTACCACGTCCGCCGGTAGAGTACAGAACTGCTCCGCAGGACGGCCCGGTTCTGGTCCGGTTCTAACACGCTTCTTCCTGTCGCAGAGGAAGTCGACGTCGCTGGGCCCAGCGACCTCATCATGACCCGTGGTAACCATGACGACAGCGAGGAAGAGGCAGACGACACGGATGACATCGACCACTCCGGTGAGAAAACAGCAAGAGCTGAGTATTCCCAACGTTCCTGAACGTTACGAAGCGTTCCTGAACTTTTCCGTGTTTCTGTCTGTAGCCACTGAGGAGAGCAAAGAGAGCGATGCCTTTGGGAACTTCCTAAAGGAGAGGAAGGAAGTGGTTCAGGTGCGGAACAGGAAGTGCGCCACACCTGACGCGCCCTGACCGATGACATGGACGGATTTGGAGCAGCTGATTGGCTGCTTCATCACTGAGAGGAAAACAAAAGTTTTATTTTTATACTAGAACTTTGTGAAGGAAGTGAAATAAAGCTCAGAGCTGCAGCCTGTGTCCAACAAGGTGTTAATAATTTTTTAGAAACGGAGCCAAGTTCAGGTGGGATGTAAACACACACATATCATGTTCTGGATTTCCTTGGAGAAAACAACAGACTGGTCTCACCTGCAGGGTTCCCAGAGTCTGGAATTCGCTTTAATATAACATAACAGAATATTTTTTAATAAATGCTGTAAATGTGATTTGCTACGTTTAGTATTTCTCGTTCTAAAACGAGTTTCAACAGTTTTAGAACAGATCTGACCAGCTGGCTGATTCACAAAGACACTTTCATCAAACAGCATTTTAAAAAATATTAGAATCCCATTTATTAATTGCACTCATATTAATTTTAGTGACTAAAACCATAATAATTGTCTTGATTTTACTCAAAAGCAAATCTTGCATCACAAATGAAAACTAAACGCAGGAACTGTGGGCTGCAATGTTCTGCTCTGTCTCTATAAAATTTCAATAAATTGTAATATTTTGTGTTAATTATCAAGGACATAAAATATAAAAGGGACACGGTTTTTAAAAATGCTTTCCTTGTGGGCCACATGCTTTACTGATTTTGTCCCTTATTGTAAAAAGTTTTGACACTGTTCCAGTGGATGATCTGATTTTAGACAGAAAACTCTTTACTTCTGTCTGGATGTTTTCTGCAGTTTGAACTTCTTCTCTTCGTGCTGGCAGCTGCGCAGCGTGGGGGTGTGCGCGCTGCATGCGCGGTGTGTGTGCCGAGTGCAGTGAGTCAGCGGCTCGCCTCCGCCATGCTGCCGGATCTCAGCACGGCGCGTGGGCGCCAGCGGCACGACAGATGGCCGCGGGCGAACCGGCTGCTTTCATTCAGAGCTTCAGCATGAATGGAGGAGGAATGGAAGGTTCTGGAAAGCTCTGGGTCAGAACCGCAGGCCCACTCCTGCAGGAACATCACGAGTATTAAGCCTCATTAAATCCTGAGAGAACGAGTCAGACTGCACACTGGAGAACCAGTTTAACCAGAACCAGTTTAACCAGAACCTCTGGTCCTCGTGGGTTACTGTTCTGGATCCAGCCGGCTGTATCGGGTCTCTTTCCTGGGATGCAGCACCGACTCTCACGGGGTTCTGATCCAATAAATCAGCTTCACTGTGTTGATGCTCCTTCACTAAACAATCTGCATATTCTGCTGCATTAAAATGCTTTTCTGAAAATATCGCTGCAATATTTTAGATTTTTTTCATGTTCTGTACATTTATTTTTATGTATAATATTTCACAATAAACGAGGCCTTTGACTACATAAAACATAAGTTTAAATACAAAGTGATGCCCTGATAATACCACTATCACAAACTTAATATTTAATATAACATACAGATATTTGCTGTGTTCATTTCTGATAAATAAGTTCATGAAAGATGCTACTTTGAATAATTAAACAAAATGTTCCCCCACATTGAAGACCTCTGCTTCTTAACAGTTTGCAAAAAAGGAAAAAAAGTTTATATTTAATCAAATTAGCATTAAAGGGAGGTTAAAATAAAATAAAATAAATAACTGAATAATTAAAAATCCCCAAATTATGAATTTTTGTTTATTATGCAAGTTATTTAATTTTCCTTTGTGATCAATAAAGTATTTTTGATTGGAATTAATTAGTGTTGAAATTAGTAATTGCTTTAACAAATACAAATAAAATGTTTGAGCAGAAACATTTTGCTGCACATGTTCACCTGACCTGCAGTATGGAAGTAAATATGTGCCATCAGAATTTGAATAAAAAATACCTCTGAAATTTGAATGTTGTATATTAGTGCTTACTTTTTCAGTATTAAAATAAATTCAGAATATATTTTTAACCTAAAAAAAAATTCAATGTCATTACTTTTGCAGTAAAAAAAAATTCGGTGTAATTTTTTTTACATGGTTGCAATTTTCAGTTATTAAAAAAATTCACATTCCTATTTCAAAGTGATCAAATTTTCAATATATATATTTTTCACAGTTTAAATTTTCAGTGTTAAAAAAATCAGCATATAAAAAATTCAACTTTTCAAAATTCAAATGCAATATTTTCGTTGTCCTCCAATTCAACTTGCTCAAATTCGCCGTCTCAAATTCAGCGTCTAAAAATTCGCTGTCTCAAATTCAGCGTCTAAAAATTCGCTGTAAAAATGGCCAAGGTTACTTCAGGTCACAGACATTAGCAATGGATGTCCGATTCCAACATCCACCTAATCACGTGACACAACCGTCATATTGAAGAAATACCAGCATCACCCAGGCTGGCGACCATGGAGGCGAACGCAAACCCAACGGTGAGTTTAATGCTTTCATATTTCTATATGTAACCCATGTTAAAATCTGACATAAATAGGAATAAATAGTTGATTAAAAGTCTGTTGACAAGAAAATAGTGTCGCTGTTCCTTTAAGAGCGTTACAGGCGTGGTGCCTGGGTGACGCTGCAGTACGCAGACCTGAGGGAGAGAGCAGAGGAGGAGTCGGAGGAAATAGAGCGGTGATTAATTAGCAGAAAAAGTTAGTATTATACTGAAACAAAAACATAATTTACCTGGTCGGGAACTGACGGGGATTTTATGAGAACCAAGTTACATCGGTTTTGGTGAGTTTTGTGTTTATTTTTCTACATTTTTGTCGTGTTGTACTTTTTCTTTTGGCGGAGAGCTAACGCTAAAAACGTAGCTGACTTTGAAGAAAAAGCTCCGTCATAAACTGTTATCCAGTTAATGTATTGAGTTTATGAAGAAGAGTTTATTTGTATAATTTAAGGATTTAAAAAGAGTTTTATTGTGTTTGTGGCCTGTTACACAGGTCAGGTTTTTTTGTCGGTCGGAGCGAGGATTGGTCTGCCTTGTGCGGGCGTGCACATTCACAGACGGGATTCAAGATGGCGAGCCAGACCTAGACATTCTATTCATCTTCTCCATTGCATCAGGGAGGGATTCTCCCGCGTGTGGTGATCCGCTGCCGGAGCGGTAGGAAAATCAGGAACTAGTTCGAACTGAACTGAACAGAACTGAACTGAACTGAGAACTGATTGAATTATTATCTTTTTGGACTGAATCAAACTGAAACTTTTCATTGAACTGAGCATCTGGATTTACATTTGGACCTGAACTTGAATTTAAAGTGTCATACTTTGATTTTCATATGTTTATGTTTCTGAATGTGATTTGAGTAATTGTGGTCCACTTTGATTTTATTGTGTTGAAGGTGTTCCCTACCTGTAAAAGAAAGGAAAATGAGTTAACTCAAGGAAAAAATAGTAATCTTAAAATAGGTGCAACCTAGGGAAAAGAAACTAGTCTAATTAACTCAAATTAGTCTAATTAAAATAACCTAGGCGAACTAAAGAGCAAAAAGGAAGAGTAATATACTTTTCTTTTCTCCCCATTTTTTTATTTTCCTCATTATTAAGAATCTGCAGAGTATTTTTGGTTTTATGTATTGTATTTTATATGTGTGTTTTGCATTCAGTAAATTGCCGGCCTTTTTCACTTAAAGCAGCGGTCTCTGGTGTTATTATTCTTGCTCCCCACTCCTTAGAGCCTAGAACTGGTCCAGTGGCGCAGTTAGCGGTGTGATACCGGTGCTACATATAGTATATTTTATTTTGTGCATGAAGTTTGATACATTATCTTAAAGCCTGATTTAAAACACGGGTTGGGCCGTTGTTAATCTTACACCGTGTAGTGCCGGCATATTACATCTCGCTATCTCCTAGCACCTTCAGCCCCTCCCCGCTGTCCCACGTCCAATTTCCCCCGTTTTATTTCAAAAAGAAATACCACTTGGGTCAAGTCTAGAATCTTTAAAGAGAACTGATGGGTGGCGACATTCTGGGTTGTTTGTATGTTGTCTTAGGTGAGACTGAGACAGGCAGTCTTAGTAAAGTCGTAATTTTTCAGGAGATGCTACTGCTAATATGGCTGCCTTGTGTGCTTCAAAGAGGGGCTGTGAACACTTTCCGACATTAATTATAACCACAACCCCATTCTGATCAGCTACCGTATTGTTCAGGTGACTTCATTACATCATCCAAAATACTGCTTCTCTTATCTGACAATTGTTGATATACAATATTAATTTACATTCTTTTTACTTTGCCTAAAACCTCGTTCTGTTACCTAGCAACACTATAAACAACCGCCTTTGTTTTTTCAGTTGATTTTAACTAATTTTCAAGAAAATATATGCTTGTAAGTACATCTGTTAACTTATTTTAGATTAAATATCATAATTTAATTTAGATTACTGTGACTTCTCAATGCTGACCTACTGATGTCAAAATTTTTTATTTTACTGACAATTTTTTAAATGTTTTTTTTCTTTTTTCTCTTTTCAAGGAACTTTTGCTGAATCATATTTTTGATAGACTCCGTGATCGTTTGGAGCAGGAAGAAGCAGTTTTATATCTGGGAAGAGTGTGCACAATCAAAGGTTTGTACAAATGACAAGTTTCAATATGTGATGCTTTTGAATGTCTATAGTAACATCAGCTTTGTGTGGTCTTCAATATGATGAGATTTGAAGGGCAGTTTTTAATCGTTTATTACTCCATAATTGAAGGACTGAGCGACTGTGGAGAGATCTGTGGACGGCTGTAACGTGCATCTATTATGACGTGCTACACTACCTTAAAGAAGAGGGATACCTGGACATTTCAAATGAAGCACTCCTCTTCTGTTGCCATTATGTCTTCCTGCCATGTCTGCAGGATGATCTGGATACTTTCTGCAGTGGCTGGGACAATCACCCACTTCGAACTGAAGCAACATGACTCCTAACCTGCTCTGGGTTCTTGGTCGTACACATCATCCAATTCCTGAACCCCACGGTGCCTTGACAGAGGTTATAAAGATTATAACGGAGGCTCAGATGTATTTGCTGAACATTTTATGTTCAGATTTTTATTTAATAACAATAGCTGAATAACGGCAAACGGCTGTTTGTAACCAAGCAACCAAAATCACCAGAAGGCAATCACGTTTTAACAAGATAACTATCACATTTTAATAAGATACATATGACGTTATAACGTGATAGCGCTCAATTTTTTTTCCTGTGACAGCAATACGCTTCCGTGCCAGTTTAAAAATTCACCATTTATGAAATGTAAAGCAAAATGCTGATCATGTTACCACAGAGGTGAATTTTAGTGCTTTTATGGTAGACATGTTGGAGAACAAAAATGTTCTAAATTTGTAATTTGTTTTTTTTCTTTACTCAAAAGGAACCCATTAGGTACATTTGTACATTGTTGTATTGCTTTACATTACTTGAATTATAAGAATCAGAAAAAGTTTTGTCTTATGTTGTTTATTTTCTAATACCTAAAGCATATATGAACTCATCTAAGTACATTCAATAAAATTTTGCATAAAAAAACAATTTCAGTTTCATATTTAAAACTGCCTGTACAAACAGTACTGACTCAGAGAAATGAAATATCTACTCTGAACATTGTGTTATTCTAGTTCCTCTAGTTTTGAATTTGACAAAACTAGAGAAATTAGAGTAACAGCAATGTTGTCGCTCTAATGAGTAATACAAATGATCACATTTAAACATATGTATCGAACTTGTGATCTGACAAAATCAGAAAATTGAATTGATTCTACATTTCAACAAAACTGTTTTGTTTTAACAAACTGATTCACAAACAAAGAACTGCTACAGCTTAAATGTAGATTGTTTTTATTTATTATTTTTTTAACAGGTCAATCACTCAAAGCAAGCCAAAGCCAGACTGCGTAGAGGAAATGCATGCTACAAAATCCTCACTGAAAGAGTTGTAATTCCAGTAGTGACAAGGAATTCTTAGTGTTTTGTAGCATGTGGTGTAGTTTCCACGAACAATCTCCACAGACAGACTTGCTGGCAGATTTTCCCATCCAGTCCAGAATTTCATCATGTCTCCTCTTCCTCCACTCCGTGGTCTTTCAGTTAGTAAATTAAGTAAGTGGCTTGCAGATTCAACAATAGCATCCTGACTACCCTGTAGTCACAAAATATATGAAACAAAGTAGCAGTTGAAAAAGGATTAGTTAAAAAGAAATTTACACTTCATGAGAATGATCACTTTTACTCAGGAAAGCTCTGTGCTGTAGGGTTCCCACCTTTCAGAAATTAAAATAAGGATCTAGCAGATGGAAAGTGTCATTCTATTTCACCAGAGAAACTAAAACTGCAGTACCATAAGTTTTAAAGAATAAAGAGACAGTATAATTTCTTCAGTTTCCCTCTTAATTTTTTTTTTACAATTGCTAGCATTCATCCTCACTGACACTGTTCAGCCTGGCATGTGTGTCTTCCCTCTCCTGTATCTTTGCTAGGACATGGTAGAGTATCGGTTGAGGACGTTTTAAAAAGACGCAGGTTGAGAGCTCACCACGACCGCTAACCCTCTTTTGCACCCTAGTGTTTCTAGGCAACCGTGACATCATCAATGGTCCAAAGCGTTCTGGGGTCCTTACTAGCTCCCGCCACATTAGCTGAGCTTAACATGTCTTGTGTTTTATTTTTGTAATTATTGTTACACTAAATGTTTATATGCATGTGATAGGCGTTACTATGGGACATACAGAAATACCGAACAAATCGCGTCTCGTTACGGGCGATTCCGTATTTCTGAAAGGGATGGCAATCCTACTGTGCTCTTCTCTCATTAAAATTATAGAAACTATATAAAACACAAATAAATCTACAATTTGTAAGATTAACAACGGCCCAACCCGTGTTTTAAATCAGGCTTTAAGATAATGTATCAAACTTCATGCACAAAATAAAATATATTATAGAAATATGAAAGCATTAAACTCACCGTTGGGTTTGCGTTCGCCTCCATGGTCGCCAGCCTGGGTGATGCTGGTATTTCTTCAATATGACGGTTGTGTCACGTGATTAGGTGGATGTTGGAATCGGACATCCATTGCTAATGTCTGTGACCTGAAGTAACTTTGGCCATTTTTACAGCGAATTTTTAGACGCTGAATTTGAGACGGCGAATTTGAGCAAGTTGAATTGGAGGACAACGAAAATATTCCATTTGAATTTTGAAAAGTTGAATTTTTTATATGCTGAATTTTTTAACACTGAAAATTTAAACTGTGAAAAATATGTATATTGAAAATTTGATCACTTTGAAATAGGAATGTGAATTTTTTAATAACTGAAAATTGCAACCATGTAAAAAAAATTACACCGAATTTTTTTTTACTGCAAAAATAATGACATTGAATTTTTTTTTAGGTTAAAAATATATTCTGAATTTATTTTAATACTGAAAAAGTAAGCACTAATATACAACATTCAAATTTCAGAGGTATTTTTTATTCAAATTCTGATGGCACATATTTACTTCCATACTGCAGTCAGGTGAACATGTGCAGCTGCAGCGCCGCGCGGCGACCAGCAGGGGCGCTGTGGAGGCGCTGTGGGAGGTTTTATCCGTGGAAGGAGAGTGAGTCACCGGCTGCTTTCAGCCCACGCGGCCGGCGGCAGCCTCCGCTCAGCGGGCCGCAGACACGACCAGAACCACGGAGCGTCACGACACTAACAGAAACTCCAGAACCACGGAACCAGACGGAGCTGCTGCCTGGTTCTGAACCAGTCAGCTGCATGGTTGTGGATCTGAACCAGATCAGAACCGGTCTGCTGTATGGTTCTGATCCCGGTGATGTGGGCTGAACCTCCAGAACCAGTGACATCACTGCTCAGAGCAAAGAGGTGACCTCATACTCGATGACATCATCTCACCAACAGAGATGATGATGTCATCCATCCCAGATGTTCTGATGTTCAGTCAGAACCAGAACCCTCCCCCTCTGCAGCAGGAACACCGGTGTGTGTGTGTGTGTGTGTGTGTTGATGCATCCTGAACCTCATTTCGCTGTCGGCTCACACACAGGGGGCGGGGCTTGGCGTGCTCTCGGCTGATTGGCTGGAGGTGACCTCATTGTTGCTGGTCCTCACTCAGCTCCATTACATCATGGCCAGCTGCTGCAATGCATCATGGGAGCTGCAGTCCATCAGGGTTGATAAGCAGCTCTCCAACCAAGTGGGAGTCTCTAGAGGTCAAAGGTCATGACAGAAAGGCCTTTACTGAACACTGATTATTATATAAATGGAAGTGACACAGTAACAGAATAATAACCATAGAAAGTGAAATAAACATAAATATGATATATGTGTGAACGAGACTGTTCTGTTTTATCCAACCATATTTTCTCTAATGTCTCCATTCGAGAAATGGAGCCAATAAAAATTTATTCTAATTTATAGAAAGCAAATATTTATTGAAAATTACATTTTTTTAAAAAACTAATCTAAAATTATTTTTAATGACCCTATTAGTAACACATTTACTCAGTTTTACAGACAAATGCCAGACAAATATTAGCAAAGCGAAAGGAAGACGTCATGGGGTCCTCAGAAGCTCTGATGCCCCCAATAATGCCTGATTTTTAAAAATTGTTTTTATGAATGTAAAACAAATTTCAATGGAGTTGGAAAATATATAAAAATGATTTTTAATTCAGTTTATTGATATTTTTGTGATTATTTATTTGAATACTTATACTTAGTTGTCATAATATATTATCTCAGTATTCCTTTAATTGTTTTAAACTATTATAATGTATTATAATGAGTTTTGCTCCAGGATAAGGATTTTAAAGACACCATCCACCTACCACAATGTTTAAAATAAAAAATATTCAGCAAACATTGCTGTGCTCACATGCCCCAGGTTAGTTTAGTAAGTTATTTGAAAAAAATATATTTTGTGTATATTTTATACAAATTTTGTGCTTTATCCATAGGAAATATTTTGTCCCTCTTTTCAAGAATCACTGATTTCTCAGATTTGTCTGAGTAGAAATTATTCTTAAAAAGTAGCAATAGTAACAAGATTTGACTTGGGATAATTTGGTCCAAATTAAAGACAGAAACCAACATCTGACAACAGGCCACACCTTTAGCCACCCTGGACCAGCTAGCCACCATTTAGCTAACGTTAGCTGCTGTAGCAGAAATGCTAAACTCACAGATTGTTTGGAAGAAACAGATTGAAGGTTGGTAGGAGGTTCTGGAGCCGATCGGGTTGGAGAGCCAGCCGGTTCTGTTTAAGTCTTGGTTCTGAGTGAATAGGCTGTGTGTGTGTGTGTGTGTGTGTGTGTGTGTGTGTGTGTGTGTGAGTAACGCTTCATTCTCAGCTTTAATTTTAGCGCTGACATTTACTCAGAAGCCAGAAGACTGGATCAGAACTAGAGCAGGTCAGAACCAGAACGGATCAGCACCGGATCGGATCAGAACCTCATGTTCCCTTCGTGTCTCAGCTCAGATCTAAACCCAGTCAGAACCAGTTTCTTGGTTTGGGTCGGGATTTAGAGAAACGTTCTGTCTGTAAAGTTCTGTTGCATCCATAACTGGTTCTGGACCGGACCAGAACCTGAGCAGCTGCTGAGGTTCAGATCAAATGCTGGTTCTGAACAGAACTTGACCCGATCCATTTAAAGTTGTGATAATCATCATCATGACCAAACCTCTGGTTCTGGATCCTGATTCTGTTTGCTGCATCCAGAACTTTGTTCCTCTGTTTCCAGTTTTTGATGAAGAGGTTTCCCTTAGTGATGAAGATGAACCCACACATCCTCCTCCTCACTCTGGACCAATCCCAGCGCAGCATCTCAGCCATCCAATCAGAGCGCTGCGTGGTGATGTCATGCAGCTGCTGTGGAGCTGATGCTGCTGAGCTGCAGAGCAGAGCAGAGAGCAGAGCGGCGAGGCTGCAGGTCAGTTCCTCACAACAACTCTTCTTCACTCTTTCTTTCTTTCTTTTCTTCCTCCTTTCCTTCCTTCCTCTCCTTCTCCGCTCGTTCTCTCCATTCTCCATTGTTTTTTCTGCCATTTCCGTCTGAGCTCCTTCTGCAGGTGATGCATTAAAACAATGACATCATCGCTCTCATCAGCACATTTCCTCTGTTTCTGTATTTTTCTGTTCTGAAATGTTTCTGTGTTGGTTCTGCTGACTGGTGCTGGTTTCACTGGTTTCACTGGGAATGTGAGGATTTCCTGCAGCTGCACTTTATGCGGTGCGTTTTCATGCGATGAAGAAGTGATGCAGGAAACTCTCTGGTTCTGGACGTTCTGCTGGTTCTGCAGCTTCAGCTGCAGGTTTAGAACCGGTCCCAGTCAGAACTGGCCGGTCCGGGTCAAAACCAGAACATTTGGGATGTCTAAGGAGCTGAAGTTTCTGGAGGTCCGAATGACTCAGACAAGTTAAAAAAGCTTCAGAGAAAAGAACCAGAAAAGGTTCTGATCCAATCAGAACCAACAGAACTTCCAGCTGGATGCAAATAAAAAGGGAACATTTAGATGAACTCGGGGCAGTCCAGTTTGAACCCAGAGTTCTGGTTCTGGTTCCTGTGCGTCTCTGCTGCAGCAGGGAGCCCTGTGGAGGTTCTACTGTGGTTCTGACCCGTTTGTCTCGTCCTCAGGAACAGATTCTACCTCACCACAGTGTCTTTGCCGGATAACAGGAGGAACATGACCCTGACAGGTGAGCAGGTTCTCTGGCTCGGCACAGCCCGGCCCGGCCCGGCCCGTTTCATCTCCTTCATTCTGCCCTCTGTTCTCCTCCATGTTCCAGCGTACAGAGAGAAGATGCGAGAGCTCCCCCTGGTGTCCATCTTCTGCTCCTGCATCCTGCCTCAACCCAGGGAGCCTGCGGCCAACAAGCAGGAAGGTCAGCAGCATCCTGACTTCTGTTGGGTCCAGAACCAGATAAATATTTACCTTTCTAAATAAGCAACATTTACCTCATTAGATAAAAATGTATATTTAACCGAAATATGTAGCTCTAAGTTAAATATTTAAACTGGAGCTAAATATTTAACTTAGAAACTACCTATTTCAATCATTTAAGTAATTAGTTAGCAGGGAAACATTTAGCTCCTCTCCTGCGCATCATCTAATATTTACCTCAGAGTTAGCTTAATATTTAGCTCAAAGCTAGCTAAGTATTAAGCTAACTCTGAGGTAAATATTTAGCTTTGTAGATTAATAGTTAGTTTTAAAGGAATAAAGATGGTGAAAATATTACTTTTACAAATTAAACCTCATTTTGATTTTCTTATAACAAGCTAAATAACCTAAATCACTGTTGTTAATTTAAGACAGTAGCCCAACTGATTGGACCCGTCCTCCTCTTCCGGTTTGGACTCTTAACAGCTAAAATTCTGTTTTTCAATATAGATATAATAACAGAAGCAGGTTTGTCATCATATAGACCAGAGACGTTCTGAATCTTAAAGCTAGCGGTCTTCTTGCAGGCGTGGTTGACCTGAACCTGTGCAACATCCGGGACATGGAAGTCATCGAGCTGAGCAAGCGCACGAGCGGCCAGGCCTTCGAGGTCATCCTGAAGCCGCCGACCTTCGATGGTGCCCCGGAGCTGAGGGCCACCACGCCGCCCCGCCAGAAGCCGTCGCTGGCGGAGATCCAGAAGAAGCTGGACGCCGCGCAGGAGAGGCGGAAGGTGAGTGGAGGCCGGGCCAAGTTCACGGTGATCAAACCTCAGCCTCATTGCTCTCTGGCGCTCTCTAGTGTCAGGAGGCGGAGCTGCTGAAGCACCTGGCCGAGAGGAGGGAGCACGAGCGCGAAGTGGCGCAGAAAGCTTTGACCAAAGACCGCCAGGAGCATCGTTTCAACGCCAACCCGCTACAGATGCACCTGAACGCCACACAGGAGGAGGTGAGGACCAGACCCCCCTTAACCTTTTACCTCACCTGCTGACCCTACCCCCCTCATCCTTGGACTGACCTGACCTTCTGTTGGACGGACATCTGTCTCTAATGAATTGTTTCCGACTGTCTGCTTTCCAGGACAAGCACAGTGTGGAGGTGAGGATGAGGATGAGGAGGCAGCCATGATGGATTCTGGGTGGGCGGAGTCAAACCAAACCCTCTGACTCAAACCATCAGGGTTCATGGGCTCCAGAAGAAATCGGCCATCTTTGAGTCCATTTAAGGCATTTCATTCTGATCAAATCAATACTGACGCTAGAAACTGAATTCAATAGTTTTTCCTAAAAAAGAAGAAACCAATTAGATGTTTACTGGTTTTGACTTAAAATATATATTTTAAACAATTCTTGTTGGGCCCAGACTGGTACCAGGTCCGAGTTCTGGAGGTGGATTGGATAAACTGTTCAGTTTCAACTCTAGTCCAGGGGTCCCAAACGGGTCGGGGTCCACTGGAGAGTCAAGAAATGATTTTCAGAATCATGTGACCCCCTGAGGCGTATGGAATACCAGAAGAGACGAAATAACTCAGTAAATAATGTAAATAGTGGACCTTTTAATTATTGTTATGAAATTGATTTAAAATGCATATAATTTTTTGACTATTTATAAATAAATGGAGGGAAATAATCACGTATTTTCAGGGGGTCACCAGTTGGAGGTCAGCAGTCTCTGGGATTGTTATTATTGGGGTGAAACGTTTGGGAGATCCTGCTCTAGTGAACCAATCAGACGACAGCGTCTGAGTGGTGATAAGTTGCTTGTTCACGGTTTATTGACTGGAAGGACTTCAGTTACCAGGGAGTGTGAGATACTAGACGACATAGAAATGTCTGGAGGAGGATGGCTGCCACAGAATCACAGTCTGGGTCAAGGTCAGGTTAAGGTCATTGGGTCACGCTCAGTGGATCTCTGAGCATGAGATCATTTTGATGTGTGTTTATTGTTTCAGACAGTCTACTTTCTGTCTACATCACGGTCTCACTCTTGGTCAGTCTGGTTTGAGTCTGACTGGTTTGCTTCTGTTTGGCCTGGTTCTGGTTCTGTTCTGGTTGAGGCTGTCGGGTCCACCGTCATCTTGATGTGTGTCTAGTTGTTGCGTTGCCACTCACCGCCTCCTTCTGCTCTCTGCCTCAGGTGTCATGATGGCCTGATCACAACACAAGCTGAACCTTATCCAGAAGCCGATTTTGAGGGCTGATTGAGGAGCTGGGAAACTGGCGCTGCTCTGACTGGGAGGACTGGGAGCAGAACCAGTGGAGGACGTGGAGGACTGAGGGATGTTTGTCTCCTCCACCAGGACCCTCGTTTTCAAACAAACGCTGCAGATTCAGTCATTACTGGACAGTTTCCTGTGGCTTTTCCGTGCTTTGTTGCCATGCCAACAGTGCCATTGTCTTCATGTGTGAGTGTGACTGTACATGCACCAACCAGAACCCAACCCGGCTGAAACGGATCAGCAGGGTTCTGTCTGAAACTGAAGCTGGACCACATCGAGCCGACATCAGCTCAGATACTCTGAGTCAGACTGCGCCCCCTGCTGGACAGTTTGAACATTTAACTGTGATGGGGTTCCTTGGTGACATCTAGTGGCCTCTCTGAGAACAGCAGAAAATCAGGAACCCTGCTGCTAGAACCACAAGATCTGTACAGGTCCAGTTCTGTTTGAGAACCAGAACCAAGCAGAACCAGTTGGACCGTTCTGGTCAGGATGAAAGCCTGCAGGAGAAAAGATGGCGGTCCAAACGGCTTACAGACCAGAACCGTTTGACATTAGGGTCAGACCAGAACCACCTTGTTCCAAGTCACTGTCAGCAAGTGCAACCGAAACCAAACGGCTTTCAGAACCAAGAATTAGAGTCCAATTCCTGCCTTCAGGACCAAGGTACCGATAGAACCAGAAGTGGGCCCCAAAAAGCCTGAAGTAAAGTCAAAGTCCGGAGGTGGTTCTGGTCCGGTTTCAGTTCTGGTCCCAACAGAGAGAGGAGAACATGTTGACCTGCAGGTAGAGGAACTACTTCCTGATGTGGACCAATCAGGAGACACCACCTGAGTTCTGATTGGCTAGGACCGAAGTTCAGAACAGAACTATCAGAACCGTTCTGCTCTGCTGATACCGCCTAAAGAACGCCAACCTGAACCGACCCGAAAGTCAGACCTGGAGGTGGTTCTGACCCAGATTCAGATTAAATCAGATAAACTCGGGAACAACAA
Organism: Gambusia affinis; assembly: GCF_019740435.1. Classification (NCBI taxonomy): domain Eukaryota; kingdom Metazoa; phylum Chordata; class Actinopteri; order Cyprinodontiformes; family Poeciliidae; genus Gambusia; species Gambusia affinis. The sequence goes on along the minus strand of NC_057869.1, from coordinate 870,350 downwards.
GTCCAGACGGGTCCAAAAACCTGAGAGGCTGAGATGAGAACAAAGACAGAGTGGTCCGAGTCGATGACCCGAGTCGGTGATCCGAGTCAGTGACCCGAGTCAGTGACCCGAGTCAGTGACCCGAGTCGGTGATCCGAGTCAGTGACCCGAGTCGATGACGCGAGACGGTGACCCGAGTCTTTCATCCGAGTCGGTGACCTGAGTCGTTGATCCGAGTCGGTGACCCGAGTCGTTGATCCGAGTCGGTGACCCGAGTCTTTCATCCGAGTCGATGACCCGAGTCGGTGACCCGAGTCTTTCATCCGAGTCATTGACCCAAGTCGTTGACCCAAGTCGGTGCCATCCAGCTTTATTTCTTCTGATTCTGTTGAAATTGTCTGACTATAACTGAAAACACCCTGATATGGATGGATGCAGCTGCTCTTATCCATCGGCCTAGTTAAAGGACATGTTGTACAAAGTTCTATTTTAAAGAATAAAGAAGCAGGATCATTCAGTGTCTGAACTTTATTGATCTGGATAATAAATACATCAGTAATAATAATAAATATCTGCTGAAGGTCACAAACCATTAAATAAAAGTTAAATAAGCACCAACAAGGCGGGACGCCTCCTGACGCCAAACTTAGTGGGCAGTTAATACAATTTGATGCAAAACTTCAGAGAAGCCAGAGACTCGGAACTAGAGCTTCTGGACCTGGTTCTGGACCCGGTTTCACTCCTGCACATGGACCATGTGCCGGACGCAGGTGCAGCCCACGGGGACGTTGCGGGTCTCCAGGCGGTAGTGGTAGCTATGCTCCGCCCCCTCTGTCCTGACCCGTTTCAGAACCATCACCTGGTACCAGATGGGCCGGGACTGCAGGTTCTGGTCCTCCTTCCCCTCCAGGTCCAAACAGCCTTTCAGCAGGCAGCGCGCCTCCGACAGCGTGGGCGGGAACAGAGACTCGTCATGGGATGTACTGTCGACAGACACGGGTGGGTCAGAACAGAAACTCGGCGGGACCCGGCGGGACCCGGCGGTCGTGTACTCACTTGTAGGTCCAGGGCGAGATGGAGGCGTTGTTCAGCGGCCGCGGGTTCCGGCTGGGCAGCAGCAGGGCCGGGTCCAGGTGCAGAGATACGGTTTGCTCCACTGAGCTGTCGGAGCGTCTCCTAAGGTGCGTCGACGCCGCCTCCGCCATCATCAACATCATTACCATGACGACGGCACCGATGACCTGAGGAGGAGGGAGTCGACCTTCGTTAGCCAGTCAGCGCAGAATGAATCGTCTCCATGGTTACAGCAGAAAGATCTTGACATCAAATCCCATAATAATAAAAAGAAAATCTCTATGGCGATGCAGGAGCAGCTAAAACCTCCTGTTGGGGAGGAGCGGCTTCAGTCAGAGGCTTCCTTGGATTCGCTGCAACACAGACCTCTACAGCAGCTCTCTGAGCCCCGGAATTATTTCATTTAATTTTAAAGAAGTTTTGAATCAAACAAAATGCTTCAGAACCGGTTCTGCTCACAAACTGGACCAAGCCCAGAGGTCCAACAAAGAAACAGAAATAAAGTTCAATAAATCAGAGGCTGACTGGATCCTACTGAGCCAACCAGAACCATGTACCGGGTCGGCTTCAGATGAAGACAAACCACCATCAACAGAACCACAGCTGATCGCATCAGAACTCATCAGAACTTTCCTCACCGTCACTCTGGAGCCGTTAGCTGCTGGAAACATGCTGGTTCTGTTTGTCTCTGATTGGTCCGGTTCTGTTCTGCTAGGTTCCCAGGGCTCAGTTGGAGGTCAGGCGTGGATGTGTGTCTGCGGCGTCCTGCCCGGTTCTGATGGTCCGGTGTAAACAGCCGAGTGTTTTATGCGCCTCGCTGTGATGTCACCACCTGAAAGCGTTTGATCCTCCTCCTTAAACCGCAGCGACCCGGCTGACGAGGCCCGCAGGTCGACCCACTTTCAGGCTCCTCAGGACGAAACGCTGAGCTTCGAACCTGGCAGCAGATTTTCTAGGTCATGCTCTGCAGAGGCAAGCAGGAAATGAGGTGAAGCGTCGGCGCGGCTCAGCCTCCCGAGACGCTTCAAAGGTCCAATTTATCACAACCATCAATCAATCAATCAATCAACCAATCAATCAACCAATCAATCAACCAATCAATCAACCAATCAATCAACCAATCAATCAACCAGTCTGACTCTAGATGCTTTTCCTGCTGAAGCTCATCCTGCACCATCTCAGTCAGATTTAAGCCCAGACTTTAACTAGGACCCTCCTCCATTATGAACATTATGTTTCCATTCAATTATCAGGAAACTTCAAACAAATTTCTAAAATGTTACAAAAAAAGTAAATGAGCCGTTTTTCCATGTGGCTAACTAGCATGTAGCACACGCCTCAAAGAAGGAGTCAATCTGCTGCAGCATCGATTCTTTTTTCAGAACATCTTTTCGGTTCACCTCAATCGAACCAAAAGCTTTGTTATTGTGAAACAGAGGAAGTTATTTCTAATGCAAAACCTCAAAATGTGCATAAAAGCGTCAGAGGAAACACTGCGGCTTCAGCCGGTTCTGCTTAATGGCATTCCTGCTTCTGAGTCAGCGTGCAGCGATCAGACCGGCAGGACAGGAAGTGATGTCAGCTAGGCTACACTGGGACGCCAATCCGAACTCGACCTGCAGGATCAGAACCGCAGGCGAACCGGACCCACAGAAACCGCTGAGTCGGGCGTTCTCTCTACTGCAAGAACAGAAAATACCATCAGGAAGACGACAGCGGCTCTGAGAGCGAATAGATATAGATGAACTATCGATCGGCGCCTATTGATCACGATTCTTTTAATTTTGGGAGATGAGTGATGAGCTGCTAGCCCCGCCCACCAGGTCATGTCGGCCCCCACTGTTACACTTTCTTGCTTTATTCAGTAAAATTACAGGCAAAAGTATTTGGTATGAGCCCAAATCAGAACTGGTAGCTCAGGACTGTTAACGATCAGACAGAAATGTGCAGCTAAAAATAAAACCAGGTGAGCTGAAAGCTGGAGAGCAGTAGGAGAAAATGTCACAGAAAATATTTAACAGCAAACTGTGGAGTCCAGGCCCGGTTCTGGTTCTGCTGCTGCAGGACAATCATGTCACCCTGTCTGTCTCTTTTAGGGTAGTTTAAACAAATATTTTAGTAATCGAGTAATCTACCGATTATTCTTACGATTAATTGAGTAATGGGATAAAAAAATGATAAAATATTGGTAATTCTGCCATAACACCAGAGTTACTATCGGATATCAACATCAGTCCAATTTTTCATGTTTAGCTTCCCTAACAGAAACTTTCCTGTAGTTTAGAAAACCAACCTGTAACAATAACAGCTCACTTTCTAAGTTAAGAAAAGTTCTACAAAGATCTGAAATTATATTCAGTTTCATAATAAAGAGGCTCACAGATACGCTTCTAAAAAATATCTAGACTCCAGCTTTTAGTTTCTGTCTTCACCTCCAGTCAGTTTAATAGATGAACTTTGACCTTGCCCCATAACCTGACCAGCTCTGGGTTTGAGAAAACGGGAAATGTGGCCTGGAGTTTGGGGGGCGGGCGACCGAACGAACCAAGTAAGATGGGAGGAACTAGACCAGGGGACGAAGGTAAGAACTGGGGGATCGATACGGGATATTTATGACACCTTCGTTCGTCACGGTCAGAAACTCACCGACCAGCCATGAACCGCCACCAGGCTCTCCGCCACCCGTTTGTTCACACCGGGATGATATCGATTCATTGCGCGGTTCGTCGTCGCCGTAACCATCGGCTGCTCGGCCGCCCGCCGTGTTCAGTCCATCAGCTCACCTGTGTAAATACCTGCAGCTCTTCCCGCCGTTCGCTCTGAACCAGCAGCTCCGGAGGAGAAAGGCTGCCGTACTCCAGGCATGGCGCCAGTCATTTTAAGGACGCTTATTGGTCCCCGAAAACCATGAAAACCCGGAAGTTATCATCAATCAATAAAATCCCCACGGGCCGAACTTGAACATTGGACGTTATGCTGCTAACACTTAGCTTTGGTCGACGACTCAGAGGAGGAAGTCAGAGCTCCGCGCAACGCAAATAATGTTCCGGCTGGAACACGGTGGCTAAATGCTAAAACATTATTAACGAGGCAGGTACATTTTCCTTGAGGAATTTTAATAATGGAGGTACTCGAGTCGTTCCAGGAATCGTTTCAGCCCTAGTCTCTCTCTCTCTCAGTGAACCTCGGGGAATCTTCTGGCGGTTGCAGATCGTTTCTGCTGCAGATTTCAGAAGGAGATAATCTGAAGGTTTCGGTTCTGACTCACATCATGATCTCACTTCATGTCAGAGGTTCCATGTTGCTCTGCTGGGCTGGGGGCCCTCAGGCTCTGCGGGGCCCCTGGAGGCCCCACTGAGGATCCCTGACTGCAGGGCCGTACAGAGACCTTTGGAGGGCCTCAAAGTTAAGAAGGGGCCCATTGAACAGGATCTTAAAACTCGGTACAACAACACAGCAACAGCCCATAATAATCAATAATCTGATTGATCCGACTGTATCACTGCCTTCATGAGGGGAAATGCAAAGCAGATCTAGTTTATATTTTCCCCAACAGCTTAAAAGTTTCTGTTTCTGCTGCTGAACTGATCTGAGACTGAAGCTGTTAAACAGACCAGAGGAGAGAAGGTCAAAGGTCATGAAGTGATGAAATAAGAACATTTGCTGCCATTTTACTGATGAAGCCCTAATAAATATTTATTTAACCTCTAGAACCGGGGTATTCAAGAAAACTGTGAGGAGGTCCAGTTCAAAGAAATTTCCTCAAGCAGAGGTTCACAATATCGTCTATTTGTAGTATGACAATATCGGAAAACATGGTGTTAAAAAAAATAATAATACAGGTTAAAATAATTTCAAAGAAGTTTATCAGCACTGAAACACAGGATAACATTGTGTGGCTGCAGTTTAAATTAAAAATAACTAAATTATGTATTCAAAAATAAAGAAAGTGCTTAAGAAAAAATAGCAGCTTCAGTTTCCTTTTGATTGAACAATCTCAATATTTCTGCTCAACAAAACAACTCTCAAAACACCTGAACTATTTCTCTTACAGATTTCTCTTACATTGCTCAGTGTGAGAATTGAGCTTTGACTTGCCCTGCCAACATTTTAAATCTGGGCTTGAAGGAGGTCAGGGCCGTTCTCATGCACATGTGCAGATGCTCATTGGTGCAACACGGAGGGAACATTCAGTAGCACGCTGTTGTGCGCTGAAAGCACGGCTTAATACCCTGGTGGACTGATCATATTGGGCAGTGAGACTTAGGGGGGTATGATTGGTCAAATGCTTTGTGCTGAGTCTCATAGTGACGCTTGACGTTGGCACTTTTAATAAGCGCCACGGTTTCGGAGCATATGAGGCACACTGGTTTCGTGCTCGCGGGTGGAAGAATGACCATTTATGCATCAGTCCATTCCGTGTTGAACGCTCGATTTTCGGCATCTACTTTTCTCTTTTTAGAAAGCGCCATAGTGTTTGCACCTCTTCTGACTAATTCACACCCTGTCTTCCTGTATCACTCTGCGTTTCTCGCTTCAATCGCTTTTCGCTCGCCTTTCACCTCCTCTTCCTTATATCACACTGCGTGGATGTCTGAGCCTGGCTACAAACCTCTGCTTCGGTTTGCTCATACAACTCGCTCTGAGTTCAAGCTGGCGATTTGATTCGCTAGTTGAACCACGTGGTTAGTATGACTCGCACGCGATTGGTTTGTAGCTTCCAATCCTTGCTGGTAAAAGCACTTGTGTCAGATAGGGAAAAAAATAAATGCTCCGGTTTAAAATTAATTCTCCCGTCAAAATTAACAAATATTTTAACAATTTATTCCGGGTCCGGATGGGATGGCATATGGGTCCGTATCCGGACCGAGGTCCGTTGGTTGCGGACCACGGCTCTAGAACAACCTGCAGACTGATTTATAGATCATAAAATATAATAGTTTGATGTTAAACCTCTAGATAGCTGCTGGTAGGGACCATTCAGGGGCCCCCAGACACTCAGGGGCCTCCAGACACTCAGGGGCCCCCAGACATTCAGGGGCCTCTAGACACTCAGGGGCCCCCAGACATTCAGGGGCCCCCAGACATTCAGGGGCCTCCAGACACTCAGGGGCCCCCAGACATTCAGGGGCCCCCAGACATAGATCTAAACCTGTAGCATCATTTATAGAGAATAAAAATGTTTTTACATTTTATTTAATGAATTCAGCTGAGAAAAAAAATTGACATTTAGGATTTAATTAGGACGTTTGCTTTGTAAGAGTTTAAAGATTCATCTTGGTAGTTTGATTGTTGTTACCATGGCTACAACATGGTGTAATCTTTGTTTGTTCACAAATACATCACAACCAATAATCAGTGATTGATTTTAAACTGGGCCAATAAACCTGGTCTCTCTCTCACAGATTCACCTGATCGACATTTAAACATGTTAGTGATGCTGAGGTTCTTAGGGGCCGCAGGGTTCTGTCCAAGGCCCCATATTACCTTGGGCCGGCCCTGGAGGAACAGCTGCTGGGCTGGAATCTACCTGGAATTTACCTGGAATCTATCTGGAGTCTCCCTGGAATCCACCTGGAGTCACCTGGAATCCCCTTGAATCCCCCTGGAGTCACCTGGAATCCCCTGGAGTCACATTGAATCCCATGGAGTCCCCTTGAATCCCCCTGGAGTCACATGGAATCTCCTGGAGTCTCATTGAAACCCCTTGAATCCCCCTGGAGTCACCTGGAATCCCCTGGAATCCCCCTGGAGTCACCTGGAATCCCCCTGGAGTCACCTGGAATCCCCCTGGAGTCACCTGGAATCCACCTGGAGTCACCTGGAATCCCCTGTCAGTCCCTCTGATGCTGTGGAGACATTTAGATTCATGTTTGTCTTCTTGCTGCGGTTCTGATTGTTGCTCCAATATTTTCTCTGATGTTTATTTCATGAACTCTAATTGGACCGAATCTTCCTTTAACACTTGAGGTTCTGCAGTAACTTCAGTTTACAGCCCAGAACCTCCAGCAGCTTTAACCCGCCTGGTAGAAACGTTGAGGAGAAGCAGAGCGAACAGTCAGCAGGTACCAGGTGGTACCAGGTGGTACCAGGTGGTACCGGGTGGTGGTACCGGGTGGTACCGGGTCTTGTATCAGGATGTCTGATATAAATCAGATATTCTTTCTCTCAGTCGGTGGTACCGACCCAGTCTGCCTGTAGTGAACCGAACCGGGCTTTTAGCAGAATGATCAAGTTAAAGTCAGAAGTTTCTCTGCAGTTTTTCTGTGTTTAGCGGCGAGGCGGGTTTTTTATTCTGAATTTATATTTTTATGTTATGAAAATATAAATAGAAAGTTTTTCCAACGTCAACATCAGAACTACGTTTTTATTCACAAACCAGTGGATGAAAAATATTCTTGTCCATAATTTGATAGTTAGAGGAACAGAACCTCCTGCTCCTCATCATGGACCCGGAGTCTGAACAACATGGAGGCTCTGAGAGTTTTTATCAGACTGAGGGCAGCCAGGCTAGTTTATTTAGCTAAATCATTATATTTAGATAAATATTATTGCTGAGGGGCTCCAGCAGGCCTTCTGACATACAGATTCAAAATTAAAAATAATTAAAAAAAAAATTTAAACAAAAAAAACTCAAAAAGGGCAGCAGGGGCTCAAGCCCCCTTCACCCCCCCAGACGTGCCTGCCTGATCCCTGTGTGGATCCTGATGCCAGGGCCCCTGGAAGGCCCCAGGTTGAGGCCCCGGGCTCCAGGAAGCAGCCTGCTGACTCTCTGACTCGGTTTCCAGACATGCTGTGACTCAGCAGGCTCAGGTTGCTGCATCATCACTTGTATGCTGCGTTGTGCTGCGTTGTGCTGCCCACGCTGTCAGCTCCTCTCTGACCTGCTTCCATTCAGAGCCGTTGCTGCAGTTTATCTCTGATCTCAGAGACTTCCTGCCGCTGCGCTGCTGCTGGGGGCCTCAGAACAAACCTGCAGCCTTTTAAGGACTTTCACCAGTTTGTTGTGTTTTTGTCCTCATGCTGCCTGACTCAACTTTAAAATACACACCATGCATTCACCGCCGTCTACCAACAGGAAGTACAGAAAACCTTCAGGCCTGATAGAAATGCTCAGAAGCCAAAATGTAACAGCAATTCTAAAGTTTAGCTTCTGCTTTTTGGCAAGTGAATTTGCATATTAGCTAAATATGTCGATAGCTGCAGGCTAACGACATATTTACATATTTACAGAGCTAAATTTTTATTTCTGAATAAGCTAAATATTTAGCCTAATAATTAGCTTGGTGTTAGCGCTGCGCTAGCTGCTGGTGAGGAGGATGACAGCAGGGTGTGAATACTTCCTGCTGGGTTAAAACCTTCTTGAAGTTGAAGGATTTCCTGGACGACCTGCGTTCAATTTCAGGTTTAAAATGTTGCATGAAAGAAGTTTAGATGAACAGAAGATAAAATGTGAGGAGCAGCAGACCGGATGGTAATCGGGTCGGACATTAGCGTGAGGCGTCAGCCGGCTGTAGAAACACAAACATGATGTCATCCTCCACTAACCGGGTCACACAGAGTTTCTTTCTAGGACTTGAGCTGCTGCCTGGAAACAGCCTCGCAGCCAGAGGAGGGGCTTTCTGCGCTCACCACAAACCGCCGCCGACATCCAGGAACCGAACAGCGCCGCAGAACCGAACCCATCCAGGAACTTTCTCTGGTCCTGGAAATGTTCTGCAGCTGCTAGAAGGCCCACTGTGGAACTGGCTTTATGTGGCTCTGAGGTCAGAGGTCATCCTGATCTCTAGTTTACAGTTGGACAAACTGAAGCTGTGCGTTGACTGTAGATCTGTAACTCTAGATCAGTGGAGTTACAGAACCTCCAGTGGGTCCTGGAGGTTCCGGTGTGTTTTATCTCCCTGGTTTAACGCGATGGACCTGCTGAACGGTCGTCAACCTGCAGGACGCCGGGCCTCCCTGCTCTACATCCATAACTGTTCTCAGCATCTGTTCAGTGATTGGATGGGGTCAAAGGTCACCTGGTGACTTAAGCAGCAGGACCAAATATTGCATTCAAGTAAAAGTAGCTCTACTTCAACATATTTTTACTCAAGAGTAAAAAAGTATTTGGTAAAAAGTAACTAATCAAATTATCAAGATTTAAAAATTACATCAGAATTCAGTCGATGTTTAATAAAATGTTTGTTCATGCAAACTGAATCAAGAAATGTAAACCTAGCTTAGAAAGAGTTATAATAACTCAGTAATGAAAATAAAACAGAAATGTTTTCTCGTTTAACTAGCTGAGGAAAGCTTGGTTGCATCATTTCACAGGATTATTTTACTTAAACTACAGGATTAAATTAGAAGAACTCAGATTGAAGTTATCAGAAGTTGATGTTTAGAAAACGTGTCTCTTGTTGTGAAACTTGATGAACTTTAATTTCTGAATTAAATCAAAAACAAGTGAAACTTAATAATTCATAATGTTTGTGTTCATTTCCTTGGAGCCGTTTTCATTCTTTTCAGACTTCATCGGTCCTGAAGATGTTTAAAGGTTCACAGAACGACATTTGTCTTCCCCCAACAGAACCAGAACCTCTGCTTTGGACCCGGCTGACAGAACGTCCACCTGCAGTTCCGCTCTCCGCCTGCAGAGGCCGGTGTTCCTTCAGTTTGTGGTTCTGACCCGCCTGGACCCGAAGCAGGACGCTCTCAACCGTCATTCCTGTAACTATGATGATTTTCTGCTTCGATGAAAACGTCTCAGAGTTACATAAAAACTTTTTAAACCTTTTGATAATCAACTGAACTAAATTCTCTGATCGATCAGAATCAGCTGGAATGTTTGTGCGGTTGAACTGAAGTCGGATTTTTCTAAAATCTGGAGACATTCGTTGTGAATCGGCTCTTCAGAAGTAAAAAGTTTGTCTCCGACTGGATTCATCATCGTGAATGTTTTGGGTTTTAATCCGTCAGAATCGGAACATCTTACAGATCGTTTGACGAAGCAGGTTCAGTTCCTGATGACCTTGCAGGATGCAGGCGTGTCACGCAGCAGCTTTCCAGGTTCTGCTGGTTCCGGTCGCGTATAGGCGGCGTTAGCGGGACGGCCCCGGCGGCTCCGGGTCGATCGGGTCGCCCTCCGATTGGCTGTTCGTGGTCATCAGAGACTTGAGCAGCAGCTTCTGCTCGGCTCTCCAGCAGGAAGAGGAGCGCTGACAAATCCCCGCCGCCGCTGGATGCCGTTTCCTAGGCGACGGTGAAGTACGCTGACAGCAGTTCCTGTAACCCTGATGATTTATCAGATAATTCCTCCTCGAGCATTAAAGCAGGTCAGAGAAGAGATGCTGAGATCATCTGTGCTCCGACCTCAGAGCGACCACATCCAAGCTGTGACATCACAGCGGGGGGCGGGGCCACAGCAGTCACCTCAGTTCAGACTCCCACAGGCAGGTGGAGATAAAATCAGATGAACTTTCCTGATCTCAGTCAAACGGACCAAAGCGCTGCGGCAGCAGAGCAGCCAGCAGATGTGTAGTACTGATAAGAAAGTCAGCATGAAGCAGAAACAAGCTGAGGGGCTGACAGGAAGCGCAACGCAGCACAACGCAGCACAATACAGCAACATGTCTGCCAACAGCAACACAAACTGCAGCAACTACTCAGTCTGGACTGAAAAAGTTGCTTCACTTGTAAAGAAAATGTTCAGCTGCTCCAGTCAACAATAAACCACCTATGTCTCTAGATCTATGTAGATCTATGTAGATCTATCAAACCGCTCCACAGACAGTTTAATCCAGCTGTACCTGCAGGACTTCAAGCTCAGTTTGGCTGAATTCAAATTTATTTTTTCATTTTACTGATTAAACCCGACCGCAGCCACACGACCCAAAGGATGCTGCAGCCGCCATGCTGCAGCCGCCATGCTGCAGCCGCCATGCTGCAGCCGCCATGCTGCAGCCGCCATGCTGCAGCCGCCATGCTGCAGCCGCCATGCTGCAGCGCTCTGTTGGTGCTGCTAAAGATGTGCAAACTGTCAGATTTATTTCCACAGGTGGGATTTTGTTTCGGTGAACAGATGGAAGTTGGTTGCTCTAAAAGCCGGATCTTGTTTGGCTGCTGCTGATTTGACACTTTGACCTTTGGAAACAAAACATAGTCGGGGTTCTAAACTGGAACTCCGACTATCAGCAGATTTATCAGCTTCAGAAACTCACAACTTTTCAGAAAAGATTTTACTTTGAAAATCACAAACTGTGTCTTTAAACCAGGCTTGAGGCGAAGAGACGCTCCAAACATCTGTCCATGTTTTCTGTCTCCAGGAGTCTCGGTTCAGTCCGGGGAAAAGTCCAGGTCCAAGACCCGGTGTTCTGTCAGATCGTCATACCCTTAGCATGAACTGACGGCTGTATCTATCAGACAAGTATACGCTGTCATCGCCATATGATTTTATTTCATCAGCAACATAGAATCATGACGTAGATCGTCAGGCACTTTGCTATCAGCAGTCTGACATCCTGACTCAGCGGTTAAGTAGGTTAATGAGTTTTATACGGGCGTGTTGTAGCTGTTCCCTGCTTTAAATACACTTTGACACCAAGACAATGAATGTAAATCTATTTAGTTATCACTGAAAAATAATTTAATGACTTATTTTCGTCACAACTTGTTGCGTATGCTGAACTGACAGCTCCTCTGACAGTCGGACTTCTTACAGCGCAGGCAGGAATATTCCCTGCATCTGAAGATCTGACAGAACCCCGGTCCAGATCCAGAACCCTGTGGAACTTCCTGCAGAACCAACAGTCACTTCCTGTCTGACTTCCTGTCTCTCTGTGGAAGAACGGCGCTCCGATCTCCTTCCTGGTTTTGGTTCGGATCCTCCTCACCTCTCTGAAGCTCCCACCACAGCTTGAGTCTGGACTTTGACTAGGCCGGTATGTCTGCTGTGACTCATCCTGGTCCAGTTAGGAACTGCAGGCCTGTGGCAGTAAGTCAGGCCCACACCATCACTCTGCCACCACCGTGCCTCACAGCGTCGGCTCCTCCTGATCTGCTGGTTTCCTCCATCTTGGTCCAACGTCTCCGCTCTGGTCTCATCGGCTTTCCATCCAGATGTGGCTCTACTGCCCTCAGGCCGGCGGCCATCTTGTTTCTAGAGAGGAGAGGCTTTCTGTGTGATGACCTTTAACCTTTAACCTGATATCTTGTGCTGAGCAGCAGCAGCTAGCTGGCATTAACAGCAGGAGATCCTCCTCAGATATTTAGAGCTGAATAATATTTTAATATTTTCTGCAGAGAGCCAGCGGTTCTGATTGGTTCTGATCAGTTCTGATCGGTTGTGATCGGTGCTGCTGGGGTGAAACCAGGACAAATGAGCGAGACGATCCTCGGCTTCTGGAGTCTGCAGCGTCAGCATCATGCTGAGTTTCACAGCCAGAGATCAGAGGCTTCAGGATCTGGGTCATGGATCCAGAGGATCAGAACCGGCAGAGATCCAAACCTCCATCAGTGCCGGGGCAGCAGGCTCTGATGGATGGTTGGATGCATTATGGTTGGATGCATTATGGTTGGATGCTGGAGGGTGTGCTCTGCAGTGACTCAGTCTGTAGGAGTTTCTCTGTTTTTGGGTTTTTCTCACAGATAGATGCTAATCAGCAGACAGGAAGTTGATCAGCTTTAATCACCTGAACGCGCTCAGAGCTGATGGACGCTCTGATAGGTGGAATCTCCCCGATCGGTTATCTGACCCCAGATCAGATCTGATGGTCATAAATAAGCTGATCTGACAGCAGTTGAATCAGAAGCCGGACCCGACCACAGAGGAGCCGACATGCTGCTGCTTCGCCGCGCCGCCGACACGCTGCTGGTGAGAATCATGGCTGCCGAACTCTGACTGCTCTGTGGCTGACGCTGCACTGACGGGTTCTGAGCCCAAACCGGGTTCTGGTTCTGAAAGGAACTTGTAACTGGAGAACAGCTGCTGTGTGTAGAGCTCAGGATGACGCTAAGATTAAGATTCATAAGACAGAAAGTACCAGAACCGGGTCAGGAACCAACTGGGCTTTAGGAAGGGCAGTAGCCCAGGGCCGCCACGCTTTGGGCGGCGCAAACATTATACTTGATATAAAGCTAACGGGCCGACAGCAGGTGAGTCAAATATTTGAAAATGACCCGTCGGTTTCATCCAGCGCGGCTGATAGAGATTTAGACGTTAAAAACGAGAATTAAATGTTCAGACTAAATATGAAAGCTACGTTTTAGAGCAGGGGCCCCCGGAGGGCTCCGGCCCCCGGGCCCCGTCCTTCTGGATCCGACTCGGACACGCTCGGACCCGGTCAGACTCGGACCCGGTCCTGGTCGGATCCAGTCAGACTCGGACCTGTTTGGACCTGGACCCGGTTGGACCCGGACCGACCCGGACTCGTTTGGACCCGGACCCGGTCCGACCCAGTCGGTCAGCTGATATTTGTGTTTGATTGGAAATTGTAAAAATAATAAAGTTTGGAGATGAATACCATTAACACCGTCCAGATTCTGGTTCTGGTCCAGGTTCTGGTTCTGGTCCAGCTGACCCTGCTGTGTGCTCCACAGGTCCTGTGCAGTGCATTGTGGGTAATCTGCAGCCAGCCGGCCTGTGACTCCATGCTGGTTTTGTCCTCTGACGTTTCTCCGGCTGAAGGAAACGGGAACGTTCACCAGCGCTCGCTGTCGCCGTGGAGCTGGAGGTGGGTCCAGCAGAACCTCTGGTTCTGGTCCCGGTTCTGGTTCTGACTCTGCCCTCTGCCCCAGCAGGTCCAGCACGGTGAAGAACCGGATCCCGTCCACCATCTGGGAGGCCAGCTGCGGCACCGAGTTCTGCTCCGGACCCAAACCGGGTCAGGAGGAAGAACACGACTGGAATTCCGTCCCGATCCACCAGAACATTCTGGTTCTGACCCGGATGGAGGGCAGCCGGTGCTACAACGCCTCCTACCTCTCGGTGGCAGTGGGCTGCACCTGCGTCCGGGCCAGCACCGAGCAGAACTAGAGACGGGAACCAGAACCGAACCCGGAACCAGAATCAGAACCGAGCAGAACTAGAGACCGGAACCGGAAATCTGTGGTTCAGTAGTTCAATGGAAACGGTTCTGGATCCAGTTTGATGTTCTGGTTCGACCCGGTTCCTCTGATATTTTCTTCCATCGAAAGAAAATATCGGTTTCTATGGAAACCGATATTTCCATGGAAACATTGTTTTTTACGGAAATAGAAACCGAACCGGCCCGGTTCTGAACCTGGAATGTTTTGGGTTTATTTATTAAACCAGAAAAATGTTTATGATTCGTGTGAAGAACAGCAGATATTTCCATTCCTCACTGAACTCGGGTTCTGTTTGTGGTTCTGATTCTGAAATGTTCTGTTTATTTACATATTCAAATTTATTCATTTCATAAACTGACTAAACTAAATATAAAGATTCTGAATCTTTATTTGGGTTCTGAACTGGTCCTGGTTCTGGTCCAGCTGAAGTTCTGTTCGAATGTGGACTGTTTTTTTTTAATTCTTTGACTTCATATAAATAAACTGGATCTGAAGAAATGTGAATAAAATTCATCCAGTTCTGTTTGTTAGTGTCAGGTTCTGAACCGGTTCTGGTTCTGAACCTTTGGGTTTATCAGTAAATTTAAGGCTTTCCTTTTCTCTGATATCTTCTGGTTTTGCTGATTGGCTGTTGACTGAATTATTATATTTCTTTCCCGCCAGTTCTGCCCCGATTAAAATGTAATTACAGCAGAACTTTATTAGACAGTAACACAGAACCACCAGCAGGGGGCAGCAAATCACGCGAGGCTTTAAGCTGCTTCCTTTAAACAGATTCCAGCAGCTTCGCTGCTTTACTTTAGACTTTAAAGGAAATGATTTACATATTACTTCTCATTTTACAAATTCATTCAGGTGAACACATTCAGGTTCACCAGAATAAATTAATTTCATCTCATGAAATGAACATGAACAGCCTCAATAAGTGGAAGGTTTCTGCTTTTTGTAACCAGCTCTGATCAGAAAAACATTGAAATTGACTCTCTAGTTCCTGTAATGTGATTTATTAACACTTCTAGCATAAATGTGTGTTTCTGGATCAGATCCTGCAAGGAAACCTCGCTGTTTCTGAACTTTCTTTTTTTCAACTACAATGAGACATCATGTTTGTCATCATATTTAATAAAATTTAAATCCCATACCTGATGGTGTTGCTTGTGGTGTTTAAAATAGAGAGGAATATCAAGTAATGTCGATAAGTTATACTGCAGGCTGGTGACGAGGGGAAATAAACTTAAAAACAAAACGAGCCGCAGTAAGATTAACTAGTGACGGTCAAACGGGTCCTCAACGCAGATGTTTGTAAAAAATTAGGTGGCCGTGTCGTTTCCTGATCAAAACGCAACAAATGTGAAGAAATGGATTAGAAAATGTCTCGTTCTCTATGATCTCTTCAAAAAATAACAATTCTTTCTATGTGAAGGAATATTGAAGAATATATTGAAATATCACCAAAATATACCTCACTTCAAGAGGAGACTGCTAAACTGTTAGCATGTCTACCATCACACAGCATTGTTAGAGTAATGATGATTATTTCACATTTTCTCGGTTTTATGTTGACTAACATGTTCTGCAAACTTATCAATATGTAAAAACTTCTGATATCATGCAAACTAATTCCTTGCTCATTTATTGGAAGCCACATTATTTCATTTGCACCTTAACTGGGCTGCAGACTCAAAGCTTTGCAATTTAGTAATTTCACAATATTCTTACAGTTAAAAGTTTGCCTGGTAAACCTGTTAAACGATATTACCTCCAAAACGATGCCAGCAAGTGAATTTTATTTTTAAACAGTAAAATAAAGCGGTCCAAAACTTGAATTAGACGACAGCGATAACTGGACTCGAACCAGCGGTCGCTGAGTTCAGAGAGCTGCTTTATCCACTAAACTATATCAGCTGATTGAAGTCCAATAATCCAACCTGCTATTGATTCTGATCTAACGGACGCCTCGCGCTTCAAGAGGCAAACCTGGATTAACTGGTGACACTTTCAGAGTCTCAGTTTGAATGAAGATTTTAACCCGTTTCTGATGTTAAAGTATAAAAGATAATTGGGTTTTTTCAGCGTTTCTCTTATAGTTCAGTATTAGAGTCATTTGATGAAAAGATTAAAGATGTTTAGTTAAATTGCGAGAAAAAATATCAACAGTAAGGAATAAATGACACTGCCACATTGATCTGACATGTCTTCTGAAAATGAAAATAAATAAAGGATTAAATAAAGGAAATAAACTATAACATGCTGCAAAAACCGTGTTTAAAAAGATTTCGCTATAGTTTCTGTGGATATCTAATTGAAATATACAATATGAGGGAGATGTGAAAAACAACGTAGCCTGTCGATCTTTTTAAACATTTTATTTTTAATCCCATGGCTCTTCAACAAGCTGAGCTTTTCCACTTTGTAGCATTTTCTGATCATTTTATGCAGGAAACCCAAAATTCTGCAGGCAGAATTTTCTTCCTCTGAAAAGAAGCTAAAGACGTAACAGAAACTTCTTCTTATTTGCACCCAGAACAAAACTTAGGAAGTGGATTTTTTTGAGTTTCTACAACTCAGTTTTGTTTTTTTCAGGCATTAATCTTTGCTTTGAGATCTGCTTATGGCATCTTGAGATCTTTTGACGAGTTTCAACCTCTGAAGCGACAGAAATCAGGACAAGTTCTGCAGATTAATTTTAAAAAAGGCAACATACCATATTAGGCTAGTAAAAGTCTTTCTAAATAGTAGATCTTAATAGGTGTATGTAAAAAACCTTGTTAGAACTGTGTGAAAACAATAAAATCTGATGGGATTAACATCAAATATGACACGTTTTCTTAGAATCAAGAGAAAGGATGGATTGTGACGACAATCCAACATTTGGCCTACCAATCAAACTCAAGATACAGATTCTAGCATTAGCTGCAGATGCTAGCCCAAAGTAGTTAGCATTAGCTATAAGCATCCCCATTTCAGTCACCGCTCAGTGAAAACCAAACTTCTTGGCTCGCTGGTTATCGGGTCATGATTCATGTTCATATAATGAGCTTTAAGGCGCATGAAGGGACAGAAACAAGTTGTTAGGATGTACAGACCTGCAGCTGATGATGATGATGATGATGATGATGATGATGATGATGATAATGATGATGATGATGATGATGATGATGATGATGATGATGATTGGCCACCTGATGCCTGTATCAGTTATGGCAAGCCGTTTTAACATAAAATCAGTTTCACCACACTTCCGTTCCAGATATCTGAAAGCGGTTTATGACTAAACCAGTGTCAGTCTCTAATTGTGTTTTGAGTCTCTAATTACATTCTGACTGGTATAAATGACGTCAGACTTAAAATTAAAATTAACGAACCGTCAGCAAACCCGCAGAGGTTCCCACGTTTATTGAACCACAGTGACACCTGGTGGTCACACCGTGACACTTTGGCTCTTAGATGGGATGTTTCTGTCTTGGCGGAGAATAATTATCAAGTTCTCGTTCCCATCCATTTTGTAAAAATCCTGCTGAGCTTTTCCACTCTGAAGCTTTTTCTGATCATTTTATGCAGAAAACCCAAAATTCTGCAGGCATCAGTTTGGACAGCTCAGTGGCAACATTTCTTAACAGCTACATCTAAACCTGGAGCTTTGACTAGTCATAATTATGTTGCCATATCTTAATGTAGTTACGGCTGTCTGACCCCTCAGATGACAAAATTAATTAGAATCTGTCAATAATAATAATAATATAATGGAAGTTATTTGAATTATTCTTTATAGTAAAACGTGAATTCAGAAATCTTGAATAATTATTCAGGATGGTCAACATGATGATGTGTGAAAATTAATTAAAAATAAAAAGCAGTTAATCAGGTTCATTAATAAAGTGATATGATTATCTTCTGACGAACGGCTACGTTTGTTTGGAGTGAAATCATCTTTTAAGATCTGCAGTTTATAAATTCATTGAGGTTTTCTGTTTGTTTTAGTTTGAGGAAATATGAGAAGAGTTACAGAGGAGAGAGAAACTTTCCCACAGCAGCAGAACGCGGCTCCGCCCCATAACAACGCGGCTCCGCCCCATAACAACGCGGCTCCGCCCCGATAACAACGCGGCTCCGCCCCGATAACAACGCGGCTCCGCCCCATAACAACGCGGCTCCGCCCCGATAACAACGCGGCTCCGCTTCCAGCAGCTTATCAGCTGCAGGGTGGTGCCACCAAACCCAAAACGCCCCGCCGGGTCAGAACAGAACCAGGCCGCCGGGTCAGAACAGAACCAGGCCGCCGGTTTGTTTCCAGTAAAACTCAGATCAACAAACATCTGATTGGTTCGGCAGTGAGGAAGAGGAGGAGGAAGAGCCACAGTGTGTGTTCATATCTGTCAGTGTGTGTGTGTGTTTTGGTGTGATCAGTTGCATGTTTGCTCTCTCAGTCACTCCGTAAACGTGGAGCAGGAAGTCCAGCAGAACCAGAACTCCCAGAACTCAGGTTGGTTTGGACTTTCTCTTCTTAACCAGTTTAGCTCAAATTAGAAACCAGTTTGCCTATTTAACTGGAACTGGAGACCAGTTAACACTGATCTGTTCTAAACTAATCTTCCAGCTTCTCCCTCTGACATCACAGAGGGCAAAGGTCGTAGAGATCAGAGGATGTGATTATAGATGATTGATCTATAGTCAATCAGCTGTTTGAGTTTCAAGTTTCAGTTGGTTGAAGGTTAACAAACACTGAGATGATGATGATGATGATGATGATGATGATGATGATGATGATGATGATGACGACGAGGAGGAGCAGGTTTTATTCTTCATCATCACTTTCATAGATCCACTTTTTGATTCCCTGGTTTCTAATGAAACTTTCATCTGTTTCCATCTCAGCAGATTTTAGCTTCCTGTCGGGTTGTTGGTCAGTTGGGTCATCCCAGTTAGTCCCAGTTAGTCCCAGTTAGTCCCAGTTAGTCCCAGTTACTCCCAGTTAGGCCCAGTTATCAATCAGTGCATCAAGTTGAACTAATTATTGAAATTAGTTTTAACAGTTTCTCTCTAAGGAAATCCAGCAGTTTGATTCGTCTTTCAGTTGCTGCTCCTGGATCCCGGTTCCGAACGGTTTCAGAATGTGTTGGCCTCTCTGGGTTCTGATGGGGCCGGTCAGACAGAACTCTCTGGGTTCTGATGGGGCCGGTCGGAGAGAACCTGTCTGTCATCTGATCCGGTGAACTGTCGGAGGTGGAAACACCCAGAAAGTCAAACACAGCGAGTCGGGCCTGAACACACCTGGTACCTCCTCAGTGTAAACATGAGCTGTTAGAGGTCCGATCAGGATGTGGGAGGTTCTGACCCATTAAAGGTCCGATCAGAACACTAAAGGTTCTGACAGAGGCGTCTCTGTGGGTTTGTCCTGAAAGGCGTCATTCGGGTCGGACCCGATTTGCATGCTGCAGGAAACAGAAACAAACTCATTTTCATTTACGGCTGCATGCTGGCGTCGGGCTGCAGCTCTTCTCTCATAGCAACCAGAACCATCCGAGTTCTGCCGGGCAGAACTCGACCCAAACGCTACGATTCACAGTCTCTTTTCAGAACCTCATGATTATTTCCAACATGGCCGACATCTTTAAGTAATCTGCTGAATGCGTCAGAACACAGGCTGGTGAGTCACTGTTATCTACAAAAGAAGGTCCAAATGGTTCTGATGGACCCGGCTGAGGCTTCTATATTTACTGCTCCACCTGCGGTTCACCTGTGATCCAGGTGAGGCGCTCATTAAGCCAGAACGGTTCTGGAACCTGATCTTTTCTGAAGCACAGTGGATGTTTCAGGTTCTGGTGTCAGTGCAGAACCACGACGAGCAGAACCATTCCAGTAGTAATTTCTGGTTCTGTCCTCACTGAACAGAACTTTCTGGTTTTGATTGTGAAGCTCAGCACTCAGCTGGTATTCCTGGTTTCTGCTGGGTTCATTCCAGGGTTGGATCCGGGAATCTTCCATGGCAGCAGTGGGAGTGGACGTGACCGGGTCGTGGTTCCTGACACCAGGACTCTTCCTGCTCCTCATCCTCCTCATCCTCCTCTCCATCTTCCTCACTACTCTCTGCAGCGACTGCAACAGGTCAGCTCTGTAGCCCGAACACAAACACTCTGAAAAGGATGCAGTCAGTCGCAGTCAGTCGCAGACAGACGCAGTCAGTCCCAGTCAGTTGCAGTCAGTCGCAGACAGACGCAGTCAGACGCAGTCAGACGCAGTCAGACCCAGACAGACGCAGTCAGACGCAGTCAGACGCAGTCAGACCCAGACAGACGCAGACAGACGCAGTCAGTCGCAGTCAGTCGCAGTCAGTCGCAGACAGACGCAGTCAGTCGCAGTCAGTCGCAGTCAGTCGCAGTCAGTCGCAGTCAGTCGCAGACAGACGCAGTCAGTCCCAGTCAGTCGCAGACAGACGCAGACAGACGCAGTCAGTCCCAGTCAGTCGCAGACAGTCGCAGACAGACGCAGTCAGACGCAGACAGACGCAGTCAGACGCAGTCAGACGCAGTCAGACGCAGTCAGACGCAGTCAGACGCAGACAGACGGAGCTCATAGCAGTTATGGAATCGATGGGGACCGTTTACATCAGGGGTCTCAGACTCGCGGCCCGCGGGCCAACTGCGGCCCTCGGGACGATAGTTTGTGGCCCCCACCTTAATATGAAAGTTTAATGTTAGTGTGGCCCGCGAGCAGTGATGTCAGTAACGCGTTAATTTGTAATGCGTTACTGACGTCGGACCACTTTTTTCAGTAACCAGTAATCTAACGCGTTGCTATTTTAAATCCAGTAGTCAGACTACAGTTACTTATCAAAATCATTTTTGCGTTACTATCTTCTTTTGTTATTTAATCGTATTTCCTCTACTCGTCTTGTCGAGTGACCGACGTCTCTATGCGACAGAAATGTAAACAATGGAGATGCGCATTTTGTTGGTGGAAAAACTGGAACTATTTTGAGATTCTGCCGCCAAGTCCGATTATTATAAGCGGCTTTGGGCTTCATTTTTTAAAGTCGCTTGCCGATTTAATGAGTGGCGGGTTGCGCTTTTTGGGCTCGTTTTTGAACGTGAAGTTGCTCATTTGGGCTTGGAAATAAGCAGAGACTCATAATAAATCCCAGAATTTGTCCGTCATTAAGGTAGTTTTAGTCAGTCTCTCCTGTTCATCATTTCTCAGATGATCCGTCCCGCTGTGTCTTTGTTAATGTCAAGTTAATATATTACCTCTGAATGACGTCGAGCTTCGCGTTGCGCTCCAGAAAACTACAAACATCGAGACTAATTTAAACAGCGCAATAAACGTGAAAACAGCCACGAATGAACGTGTCCGTAGTTTCCAATAATTATAATGGCAACTTAATTCTAATTATTAATACTAAGATAAGTGTCGCAAATCTGTGCAGCCATCTGAGCTGTGAGCTGCAGGAGGAGCTCTGTGCGCAGTGACACCAAATGCAGGGCCGTAACGCAGAACCTGGAGGCTGGGGGAGGGAGGGGGGGCTTTAAAATCCTTCTTAGAGTTTTCCAGACAACAGTGGACCACACAAACTACTCACGTTTTTTATTTTTCTACAATCTCCTCTTCAGTTCAACCTTATCAGTGGAGACACATTGTTGATGTTACCATTATAAAATAGCTTACAAAAAAGTATTGGCAAAGCTCAATGTGATTTTCACAGGAGGCGGAGTGTTGTCAGCACCTGCTAAAAGTAACTAAAAAGTTACTTTTAGTGTAACTTAGTTACTTTCCAAATCAAGTAGTCAGTAATCTAACTAAGTTACTTTTTCAAGGAGTAATCAGTAGTCCGATTAAAGTTACTTTTTCAAAGTAACTATGCCAACACTGCCTGCGAGTTTGATATGATTGGCACTTTTCAGTGTTGTGTGCGGAGCTGAACTAACTTACCAATTACAGTGCTTCAAATGGAGCTCATTGACCCGCAGTGCCACTCTGAACTCAAAGCCAAGTTCAGGGAGGTGAGTGGAAAAGCAGACAAGCTTGGGCAATTTTTGAGAGAATTGCCACCCAGCTTCCCTGAGCTTTCCCGAATGTTCAAGCGGACCATGTGTCTTTTTGGGAGCACATACTTGTGCGAAAAGCTCTTCTCTACCTTGAACTTTAATAAGTCCAAGTACAGGTCCAGACTTACTGACGAGCATCTTCAAGCTCTACTTAGGGTCTCAACTGCCTCCTCCCTTAAGCCAAATGTGGCTCGGCTATGCGAGAGGAAGCGCTGCCAGACCTCTAGCAGTAAGAAGTAGGCAGAAGAAACAGTTTATAAACTGTTATATTCATAACAGTTTATGTTCAATGTTCCATTCATGTTCAGAAAGTTAAAGGTTAAAGAACTGTTAATACAGCCATTTGAATCTGAATTATAATAATTACATTTATCTAGTCTTCTATAGCTGCTGTGTTATTATTATATTTTATTTATTTATTACTGATTAATTTTTTTTTCTTATGAATTGTTAATTTTTTATTTTTTCATCTTATTTTGTGTTTAAAAAATAAAAATAAAGACATTTGATAACATTGGAATGTTTTTGTAAGAGCTTTTCTTGTGGAAAACCCGATGCGGCCCAGACTCACCCAGACTCTACCTCCATCGGCCCCCAGGGAAATTGAGTTTGAGACCCCTGGTTTACATCGTTACCTAAACACCAATAATGTCGGTCATTTAGCCTGTCATCAAAGTATATGTATATATTTTTTTTCCAGTTATGTATTTAGTAAGTTTGCTACCTAAATATTTACACTTACTAAATATTTAGTTTAGAATTGTGGCATTTATAAATGAATGAACAACATTGTGAAAATAATAAATTCACCTCCATTTTTCCTCTTATGCCAGGCTAAATGACCCAAATTATTGCTGTTAATTTGTGACAGTATAACTTTACAAACGGCCCGCCATAGTGGATCAGAACCTTTACCTGAAATCTGGCACCAGAACCAGAATATGCCCATCCATGGCGGTCAGATCTGCAGCAGAGGTGATGATCTGTTTGGGTTTCAGAAACTCGTTTGAGCTCCAGGACTCAAAGACAGAGAAACCGCCGTCGGCTCTCATCCGAGTGGTAAGATCAGCAGAACCGCCGATTGGCTGCAGAACTCCGTCCGAAACCGACTAACCGATATGCGACCCGGTCTGCAGGTGAAGCTGGAGGAGGTGAAGGAGAACCCGATGATTGGAGAGATCCAGAAGGACGAGAGAGGTGAGCCGTCTGATCCGGAGAAGGTTCTGCAGAACCTGGGGAATCCGGTCCTGTTCAGTTTGGACCTTTTTCTGTTGCAGAGTTTCGTCCTGGAGGAGATCCAGCTGAGCCGGTCAGTTCCTCCGAGGACCAACATGGGGAGCTGCAGAGGCGCCCAGGTCAGGCTGGTTCTGCGGGTCAAACAGGCTCAGCAGGAAGAGAAACCAGAACCAGAACCGGAACATGCTTTCAAAAATAATTTATTAAAATATCTGACTGCCACTGCATCTCTCAGTATAACCTTCTGATATATTTGCTCATTTAAATTCGTGGACAGACAAAATATTTGCATCTCAAATGATGTCAGATTCATCAGAGAGCCGAGCAGCAGAACCAGTAAATGGATCAAAATCAATTTGATCCGTTTACTGGTTATAGAAATATTTACCTGCAGAAGATAGAATCACTTTGACTTCACCTGCATTAAACATTTCTGTGGGCTCAGATCAGAGACATGCTGCTGTCTGTAGGAGGAACTACAACAGGAAAATGTCATGAAGACGTGTTTGTTCTGCCAGCAGCAATAAAAGGCTGAAGGATGCAGTTTGTAGAGTTAGAGTAAAAATTAAGGTTGGAAGCTAAATGTTTAGCGTAGCTATAGCTAACTGACTAAACATTTGGTTTGAAACTGACATTTATAAGTGAATAAATGTGAAAATGCAGCCGAATAACGAATCATTTTTTTTGGATAAATAACACAAATGAATTTTTAACTGTAACTTTATTAATGGTTCTCTGCACTCGGGCCGATTTAACAACATGAGAAATTAAATTAATACTACATGGTGTCCTCAGATTGTGGATAATTTAGAAAAGTAAAATGTGCAGCATGTGTATGGATATATATGTGCATAAAAACAACAATAAGCAGTGAAACAACTGCAGTTATGAGCAGAATTATAAAACCTGGTGAGTTTGATGGGAGGAAGGATTTGTGGTGACGCTGCTTTCTGCAGAACATCGTTAATGTTCAGATTTACCTGCTTTCAGACCTGCTGCTGTTTCATCATCTGTTAGATTCATCACAAGACAAAACAGTTGAAAACACGTGACTACATTTCCCATGATGCCTGCTTTCAGACCCAAACCCCTCAGAGGGAACCTCAGCCCACGTGCCACCCTGGAGGAGCCACCTGGTGGCGCCAGAGAGCAGAGGTGATGCTGAGAGCCCGACAGGGTGAACTAAAGGATGGACTCGGGTTGTTAATGACGTCAGTGTTTTTTCCCCTTAGATCTGAATGGCTCCGCCCCTCGAACCGGCGACCACGTCAGAGATGGGCGGGGCAACGGCGGCGAGGCGCTGGGACCCTCAGCCAATCGGCTGTCAACGCAGCTTCATTACGTCACTCAGTCCGATGAGAAAAACTCGGTTTACGCTCGAGTCAGCAAGAAGCTCCTCTTGGCCAACTCACCTGTTCCCATACCTGAGGGGGCGGGGCCACCGCGGGGGGAGGAGCCTGAGGAGCAGCGTGGCCCTCCGCCGCCTGACCGGGAAACATGGCGGGAGGACGGAGCAGAATAACCCCACCACCAGGGGGCGCCGTGGCAGCGAGCTGCAGAGAGGAAGAGGATGATGATGATGATGATGATGATGATGATGATGATGATGATGATGATGACGACAACGACGACGCCTCAGCAGACTTCTGAGGATTTTAAACCGTCTGTTACCATGGAAACGCTGACCTTTGGAAACCATCCTTCATGAAACTTTTGAGGCTTCTGATCGGTCCGTTATCGATCCTTGTGTTCCGACCCAAAACGGTTCTGATCAGCTGATTCCTGCTGCTCGCTTCATGTCCATCCAGAAGGGGGCGCTGCAGGAACAGGAACTGGAATAAAGTTTAAAAGATTTTAAAGATTTCTAAACACGGAGGTTCAGTGTTTAGTTTTTGTCTTCTTATTGCATAAATATAATTCTAGTTCCCTTAAACTGGAAAAGGTGATGAAATATAAAATATGAGAAATATAATAATTATTTGAAAGTCTTCTGCCTGTTCTTTCTATGAAATCCAATAATAATATTCTCAAACATCAGTGAAGATTTAGAATCAACATGTAATGATAAAGTTATTAATTTCTCTCTGAAGTTCCAGATTAAATGACTGATTTAAGTTTTTTAAGTTTCTGGTGAAATATTATCCTTTTTCCTCCCAGAACAGAAACATGTTGATGAAACAGGAAACAAGGATTTATTTCATCATGAAGAGTTTCCATGTTTCATCGAGACAGAATGAAAACCTGAGTGGATTTCCGTGGATGGTCCACAGGGGGCGCTGCACAGCAACACATCACATTCACTCCGTTTCACTCAAACACTTCAAAATAAAACAGTTTGTTTCCTAAATGTTTGATTTTCCTGGAAGTCTGAATCAAATATAAACTGAAAAATGATTTTAAACTTCATCTTTTCCGGTTTTTATTCATCTGATTAGTTTTGTTACTAATCTCTCATCAATAAAGATATTCCTGCTGCACTGGGATTTCATTGATATTTTCTGTTTTTGATGACACAGAATAAAAATGAAATTCATAAGCCTGATTGCTCTGCATACTCGGCTGGATGTTTTAAGCTTTTATTGTTTTACAAAAATCCATAATGATCAACAAAATGGGACATATTTTTATTTTTATTTATATTTATATTTAGTCTTGTACACCTGCAAATAAATATTTATAGCACTTCTGATGCAAACTACTTTTCGTTGCTTGTACTTGTGACAATAAAGTTGAATTCTATTCATTTACAAAACAACCTTTGGTTCCCAACCAGTAAAATCTGATATCTATAACTGAGGCATATTGACGACGATCGTCGTCATCAAAAATTCTCATTTGTTTTATCTGCAGGTTAATAAATAGTTTAATATCAGAAACATACATTGAGCGTGCCGCGGTGGTGTTTGGAGGCCTTGAGTCCTCAACGTGGTTCGATTCCCGGACCCGGTGATGTTTGCTGACGTCTTCCCCTCCGTCAGCCTGCTGTCATTTAACAGAAACTAGAGCCACAAAAAACAAACATTAAAATTCCCCATAATCATCTATAAAGTCATAAAATAACAACAATACAGAACCTGTAACCAATATTACAGGTTCTGGTTCTGGTTCTGGTTCTGGTTCTTCAGGCGCAGTGATGCCACCTAGCTCTGCAGAACGGGTCGGCGCCGGCCTGTGAGCCACTTCCTGCTGAGTCAGAGGTCAGCCAGAGGTCAGCTGCAGGACGAGGCAGCGAGCACGTCCCTCCGCAGCTGCAGGTCTGGGTTTTGGTTCTGGTTTTGGACCGGTCTGTAGTCAGGCTCCTGGTGAAGAAAAAAGACGTCTGCAGGGATTCAAACCCAGAAGCGTCCTGCCGCCTGGCCCAAGGGCAGCGGCCAAAACAAACCCCAGAGAGGCTGGTGTGACCTCTGACCTCTCAGCCTGAGCATTAAACTGATTCAACAGTCATGAAATTATTGTTATGGATTTTCCTCTGACTCTTTCAACTGCTTACATAACCATGTTTTGTGTGACTGCAGGGATCATATGTTCCTGCTGAACTCTCCAGTCTGGTTCCGTCCAGACGGAGCTCAGTGGGCCGGCGCCGGACGGTGAATGTAACTCCGGTTCTGATCCGTTTGGATGGCACGTATGGCTTCTAACATTTGATCATTTTCAGCATTAATATAATCACATCTCATTATTTCTCAAGGTTATTTACACTCAGAGGTTCTGGTCGGGTTCTGAAGCTGGTAAACGGACCTGGTGGAGCTCAGAGGCAGAAATGAATGAAGTCCAACAACAATGATAATGATAATAATATATTTTAAAGCCACAAGCAAAACATAATTCTTTGCAAAAAAAAAACATCTTTTAGATAAACTACAGAAATGATCAGAAGGATTTTCTTTGTAGTTTGTGAGAATAAACTGGAAAAGTTTCTAAAGTTTCTTATTAAATCTTAAAACTTTGACTGGTTCTTCTTCATTTTCAGCCTCAGTTATTAAGAACCACATGCGGCCCGGAACCGGGTGTTGGAGACACAAAGATCAGGACTGGATCAGAACCAGACACCAGAATCTGGAATTGGACCCAGATCAGGTTCTGATGAGCAGAGCCGAACATGGACGAACCTTTATTATCTCAGAGTTTAGGAGCTGCAGGTTCGACTGGGAATCAACTGGTCCAAATGGACTCGTTTAACCGGACCGGTGGGTTCTGATCCATCTGAGGTTGCTGTTCTCAGAGCTTCATGGTTCTGATAGTTTCTGTTTTAATCTGAAGGTCAGAGGGAGTCTGGCTGGTTCTGATTGGACCGGAACCAGTCCCGGTCCAGGAAGCAGCAGAGAAAAGGCGGGATGCTCCTTTAAGTTAGCTGTTCACACTCCGCACGTAGCTCACGAGCGCTGCGTGTGTGCGCGTGGGGGAGGGGCGCGCACGCACAACCAAGCACGAGCACACTGCCAACCGAGGCTCCGCCCCCAACAGCACCGCGGAGCAGCGATTCCTGAGTCAGGAAGGTTCCTGCCGGTTCCGAAGGTTCTGGTTCTGGTTCGGCTCCAGCTCAGAGTTTGAGTCTTCTTCTGACTCTGCACACAGGAGGCTCCGTGCGCAGCTCCTCTCCACCAATCACCGTGCAGTTTGGTGTCACGTGCTCATCTTGTTTACTAGACGTTAGGAAAATGATCCAGAGGCTGATGGGAAAACCAGGAGCGGATCAGAACCAGGGATCAGGATTCGGTCCAGAGTTCTTCTCTGAGGTTTGGGGGGAAATGGGCTGTTGTTGCCATGGAAACAGATGATGGCGACATCTATCTATCTATCTATCTATCTATCTATCTATCTATCTATCTATCTATCTATCTATCTATCTATCTATCTATCTATCTCACTGAATCCATTTCTAGCTAGGTAGCTAACTTATCAACAGGCTAACTAATTAGCTATTTAATTAGCTAGTTAATAAACCTGTAAAACAAATTTAACTAACAGCACAGACTAGATTATGACCTGTACAGCACTTAGTTATCATTATTAATCTTATTTTTAACACTTTTTTATATGAACCTGCATTTGTCAATGCTGCTAGTACTCACTCACTCACTCACTCACTCATTCACTCACTCACTCACTCACTCACTCACTCACTCACTCATTCACTCACTCACTCACTCACTCACTCACTCACTCACTCATTCACTCACTCACTCACTGACTAACTAACTAGCAGCAGGTCTATCATCGTGTCGCATGGTGTCATCTCTTCTCTCTCATCTCAAACTGGTTTCCTTGATCCAGTCTGATCCAGTCCAGGTCGTGGTGGAAGCCAGTTTCTCCCTGTTACTACAAACACACACACACACACACACACAAGCAGGTCCTCCCAGTGTCAGTCTCATTGAGCAGCAGAGGATTCCTGAAGCTGCTGCAGCTCCTCTGATTTGTGTTGGAGTTTCAGACTCTGCAGGTAGGTGCTGCAGCTGCAGCTGCTGCAGCTGGATGTGTAGGAGAAACGCTCTGAAGCTTTCCTTTGCTTCTTCCAGCTGGTGTCTGCTTGTTATTCTGTTCGGTTGGAGCAGAAAAACTTCTGCCTGCAGAGGAAACGCCTCCAAGTTTCAGATTCCTGTTGTTGATGTCAGGCTTTTATTGTGAAGGCCTGTTAGGCTGTGATTGGCTGGCAGCTGCTGGTGGAGAAGTGTTTTATGGGGAAATCGGTTCCGATGAATCGAGTGGGTCAGTTAGCTCAGATGATCGTAACCATGGCGACCTGAAAGACAGCGGTGAGTTGATAAGGCACTGAAAGTCTGAAGCTTCCTGTTCCTTCTGCTCCAACAGAGGAAGCAGAAGGTTGGTGAAGCTTCAGAGTCACTGTGAGGTCAGAGGTCAGCGGTGTGGTGCTCAGCTCAGCCATGGTGGAGTTGACTCAGAGTTGGAATTGTTTGCTCTGGTTCCTCTCTGCATTAATCACCAGGCGAAGCTCTTAAAGCTGCAGGAGCCTCAGCAGTTCATTAAACCCGACATGATGTGGTGAAATTCCTGAGCCGCTTGATGATGTCACAGCCCCACCTCCATGCCAACGCCTGTCAATGCGTGTTACAGCGCCACCTACAGGCCTTCATCTGACCAACGCTGTGCTGCTGATGTTAAACTAGGGCCAGGACTTCACCCTGTTAATGAAGATTAATTATATAGATTTTAATTTGTTAAAAAGTTTGACACAATTAATCAATTTGTTCTTGTTTGTTTGTTTGTTTGTTTGTTTTTTCACATGCAAAAATACCAAGGTGGAACCTTGGTATTCACGTGTTGCTGGTACAACTGTAAATCTGATGCACAACCACATGGCTAACAGCAGCAGTGGAAACGGATTCTCTTCAGTTCTGCTTCTATGCGATCTGATTGGACGCTGGAAAAGACTACTGTTGTGTTCAAGTTGAGTTAAAAGCAGTTAGCCTATCAGTGAAGCTATGCTAGTCTAAAATAACATTTCAATGCTAACAGGTAGCAGTAAATGCTAATATCCATAGTCCACATTTCTAAAGAAGCTCCATGAACAATCAGAAGATAAATACATTCAACGCCGACTGAGAAAATCTTTTTAAAATGAAAACGTTGCTGATTTTGTTGGTTAAGAGCAATTAATTAATTCCAGACCCTGAAATAAACCAAATTAAATTTAAATTTATGCTGACTTCTAGTTTATTACATTACTTAGAAACATGGAGAGAAATGTGAACAATAACGTCTAAACAAGATCACATGTTAGCTAATCCAGTCGGCCTCTATCTAACCACGGGGCGACCCATCTGTCTGCTGCTGCTGGTTATCAAACCGGTAGAAACACCGACCAGAGGAGGCCGAAGTGCCGTACGTCATCCATATATGGTCGCAGCTTCCTGTGAAGGACTCTAGAAACAAGACGTTTTGTGATATTTTCTTCCGCAGACACGATGCCCAACACTCGTCTGGGAAAACGCTCGCCGTTTGGAGCGCTGGTCGGCCCCGAGACCACCAGGCCCGGCGTCGTTGTGGCAATGGGGCCACAGGGCATCAGCAGGGTCAGAGGTCACAGCGACCTGAAGGTGAGAGAGGAAACGTCAGAATGGTTTCTGTCAGTTCCTGCTGGCCTTTGAACAGCTGGCTCCTCTCTCAGGAGTTCTTCCAGTGTGGCGGCGCAGGCGACCCCCAGGCCGCGTCTGCGTCCTGCGGCAGATCCGTCTCCACCTGCATCGATGTCCCCAGAAGGTTAGGCACCGCCCCCTCTGTCTGTCCTTCACTAGTAAACATCCTCTCACCCATGATGCTCTGCTGCAGCCGCACTGCGCCGCAGGAAGTGGACATGGACGAGCTAATGGCCGCCATGGTGCTGAGCAGCCTGTCCTGCAGCCCGCCGCCGCAGGGCTCCGCCCACAAAGACACGGCAGGTAAACAGCAACAGGAACACAAAACAAAAGTAATGAACATATTTCCTGACTACCTTCCTGTTTCCTGTTTCAGGTCCTTTGACAGACGGCGGCGCCGTTGAGCTCTCAGACAGCGGTAGCAGCGGCTACTGGAGTGTTGATCCCAGAAGCCCCGCCCCTTCCTCACCAACAGACGAAGCCAGAGGCGGGTCGGCCACGCCCCCTGACGAGGGCTTGGATATGGAGCTGGACCAGGTTTTGTTTGAAGAACCGACGCCGCGGAAACGCAGGGTGAGCATAACAAGAAGGTAGGAACAGATGGACAAACATGATGCCGTTTAGACCAGGGGTTTTCAAAGTATGAAAGGGTGAGCCCCCCTTCAGACCCGGTTCCGGACCCGGGGGGGAGGCGCCAGTGATGGCATAGTTACTTTGAAAAAGTAACTTTAATCGGACTACTGATTACTCCTTGAAAAAGTAACTTAGTTAGATTACTGACTGCTTGACTTGGAAAGTAACTAAGTTACTTTCCAAGTCAAGTAGTAACTAACTGCAGGAAAGTAACTAACTGCAGAATTAAGTAACTTTTTAGTTACTTTCAGCAGCTGCTAACAACAACGCTCTGCCTCCTGTGAAAATAACATCGATCTTTGCCAATACTTAATTGTAAGTTATTTTATAATGGTAACATCAACAATGTGTCTCCACTGATAAGGTTGAACTGAAGAGGAGATTGTAGAAAAATAAAAAACATGAGTAATTTGTGTGGTCCACTGTTGTCTGGAAAACTCTAAGAAGGATTTTAAAGCCCCCCCCCTCCCCCCAGCCTCCAGATTCTGCGTTACGCCCCTGAGTTTGATGTCGCAGCGCACAGAGCTCCTCCTGCAGCTCCACAGCTCAGATGGCTGCGACACTTACCGTAATATTAATAATTATAACGGTGCTAACTTGCCATTATAATTATTGCCAACTACGGACACGTTCATTCGTGGCTGTTTTCACGTTTATTGCGCTGTTCATATTGGTCTCGATGTTTGCAGTTTTCTGGAGCGCAACGCGAAGCTCGATGTCATTGAGAGGTAATAAATTAAGTTGACATTAACAAAGACACAGCGGGACGGATCATCCGGGAAATGATGGACAGGGAGAGACTGAGTAAAACTACCACAATGACGGACAAATTCTGGGATTTATTATGAGTCTCTGCTTATTCCAAAGCCCAAATGAGTAACTTCACGTTCAAAAACGAGCCCAAAAAGGCGCAACCCGCCACTCATTAAATTTTCAAGCGACTTTTAAAAAATGAAGCCCAAAGCCACTTATAATAATCGGACTTGGCGACAGAAACTGAAAATAGTTCCAGTTTTTCCACCAACAAAATGCTCATCTCCCTCCATTGTTTACATTTCTGTTGCATAGAGACGTCGGTCACTCGACAAGACGAGTAGAGGAAATACGATTAAATAACAAAAGAAGATAGTAACGCAAAAGTGATTTTGATAAGTAACTGTAGTCTGACTACTGGATTTGAAATAGCAACGCGTTAGATTACTGGTTACTGAAAAAAGTGGTCCGACGTCAGTAACGTTACTGACGTCACTGGCCAAAACATCCTCTAAGGTGGGAAACATTTCCACTGATCCCCGCTCCACACGCGCACCACACAGTACCAACTTTTTCCTAAATACACAGAGTTGATCGTGTTCGTAAAAGACGTTTCTCTCACATCAGTAGACAGCAAGCAGATAGCTTTTCCGGTTTACTTTTTCCCTCGCACTGCGCCTCCCCTAAAGTGCTCTGGCGCCCCCAGGGGAGGCGCGCCTCACACTTTGAAAACCGCCGGTTTAGACGATTAGATGGGGTGACGGTGACCAGACGGTCAGACGGTGATGGTGTGTTGTCTGATGGTCAGATTGTGGTCAGATGGCGGTCAGAGGTGGTCAGACGGTGATGATGCGTTTTCTTCCACAGAACTCCCTGAAGGCGGCGTTCCGCTGCCTGTGGCCGGCCTGCGGGAAGGTTCTGACATCGGTGGTGGGAATCAAACGTCACATCAGGACGGTTCACCTGTGGTAAGGCCCGACTGTCCAGCCACCAGAACCGATGTCAACAATTGATTGATTGTTGACCTTTGACCACTGTGTTTCAGCCATGGCGGCGAACACGAGCGATGTTCTCGCAGTGAGGAAGATTTTTACTACTGCGTGATCAACCAATGGGAGGAGCCGCACTGTCAGTCTCCTCCCTCTGCTCCCCCTCGTGGCCACGCCCCCTGCACCAGCCCCCCCTCTGCTCCCCCGCTGCCGCCCCCCTCCCTTCCTATTGGCACCGCTCTGAGCTGCTCTGCGCCTTCACCCTGCAGCAGCTTCTGGCAGGTCCAATCAGAGCACTCCTACCAGGTAGGCGGGGCTTATCACAGGGAGTCACATGACTGACAATTCGTTAACAAGTCATCGTTTTGTGTTTTGAGCCTGACAAATCAATGAATAGATACTCACCCTGAAGTTGCTGCAGATGGTTCATATCTTTTGTTATGAAAATAATTCAATATGCCATCTTTGCTTTAGGCTCCGCCCCCAAGTCCGGTAGTTTCACATGCAGCTTCCTGTGGTTTTATGGCCGTGCCCACCACATGCAGCAGACAGGTAAATCCATGAAACTACCAGCTGTTTCCTGGGAAACATGAAGTTGATCTGGTTCTGGTTCTAAAGCGATGTCAGTCCATCCACATACAGAACCAGAAACTCCTAAAGCTTCTTCTTCATGTTATGTGTTCTTCCACTCTCAATTTATTTTTTTGATTTGCTGTGAACTTTGACCTCCTGACCTGAGCAGCGCAGGAAGCTGCTGCTCTTCTTCTTGATGCCTTCAGGAATATTTACCGGTGCAACGCTGCCCCTGCTGGCCGGCAGGTGGAACTACAGCAGAGCCAACAGCTCAAGTCATTTCTGCTTGACCTTTGACCTCTGTGTCGTTTCCAGGGAGCAACGTTCCGGGTCCGGTCGGTCAGCGTGGGAGAGCAGTGGTTGCAGCAGCACAGCGCCCCCTGCAGGTCAGTGTTTCTGTGTAATGTCCCTCGGTGGCCTCCGGGGGCGCTCTGACCGCTGTGTGTCTGATCTTCAGGCGGATTCGGAGCGAGGCCAAGAAGTGTCGGAAAGTTTACGGCATCGAGCACCGAGAGCTGTGGTGCACAGCCTGCCGCTGGAAGAAGGCCTGCCAGCGCTTCCTGGACTGATTCCAGGAGATATCAGGAGATTCCAGGAAGGTCCAGTCCATGTTTTCCTTCAGCCTTTATATGATGATGACATTCTGCATCTTCCATGTTTCCTGGCTGTCAGCTGCTGGAGCAGTGAAGATGAGGTACAGACCTTCGTCTTGCATGTTTCCAGGCTGTTGGGTCATCTCAGGTCGGGTCAGGGAGGAGGATGAAGACGGCCAAACATTTTTTATTTCATCTGCAGTTTATTCAGTAATCCAGCCAATCAGAAGCCAGCACTTATGGGAGGCGTGGCCTCCCAGTTCTCCTCCAGGACGGAACTGGAGGTCGTCCAAGGTGCTTCTTGGTTGGAGGTCCGAACCGGTTCCTCAAATGGACTTTAGGTCCGTTTGTTTTTCCACATTATGTAAATATTGATGTTCTAATAAAGCAGCCATACCTGAACTGCTTCAGAAATTGATTGGGATATTTTGTTGTACGAGAAAAAGATAGAAAATATTTAAAAATATTCTCTGCTTATTTTTTAGCCAACAGCATTCATAGGGCCACAAACGCCTTATTCTGAGCCCCCATGAGGCTTTGCGTGATTTATGGGCGCGACTTCCGCCGCAAACCGGAACCGCCATTTGTTTACATATTAGCAACTTGCTAACCGGCTTTCGTCAGAGCTTTTGGGTTTTAAAATATCTGAGAACACCAGCTATCGAAACTTAAATGTGACAATATTGTTTTACCGCTACCTACAGCTAATATGGGGAGGGTTGGCAACTTGAAGAAATGGCCGCATTTCTTCAAGTCTCATTAGCATATGTAGCTGCCCTCACTAGCATAGTTAGCTACTTCACTGACTCAGTTGCTTCGGATGCAGATGCGGGTTTTGTTCCCTTGGCTTTTTACCCACACAATGAAATGAGCACACATACAGAATTTTGGGTTCTCTTTTCAAGTTTAGAATTTTTAGCCAAATTCCTTTTGTTTCCTTTCTGTCGGTAGAGGATAAGAACTTCCGCTTTTGTTTTGGGAGCACGTTCAAGACACACCTGTTGCTGCCACAAATTAAACTTTGTCTGATTATTAAATCACAGCAACAGTTACCTGAGCACCACAAGGGCATCTTACGACACTTTCCAGTAGCAAGTTGCTTTAAAACAGGTTAATGTGTGATTCGGTTCGGTTCTAGTCCAGAGGGGAGATTCTCTGTTTAACGTCTGGAGCGCAGCAGCTGCTGTCATTTATCCGCTGATTTGCAGCGACACTCGGCAACAGAGAACCTCGAGGTTCTGGTTGTGATGGACTAAATGAAGCCAGATAATTTATTTTGTCTTATAATTTGCTGGCCCAATCATAAGACATATATCCTAAACTTTTTTTTTTTTAATTCAAACGAAAAATACAATTCTCATCGCAACAAGCTAATATTATGTAGTTCTGCTGTTTTATACTGTCGGCACAAACCTGCAGCTCATATTTCTGACCAGCCTTTCTCTTTATTACTGTCAGTTCTTTAGAGAAACGAGCTGCTAGCAGCGCTGCTAATTCAGTCATTCCGTAACAAAACTAAATGATCGTGTTCCTGACGCTCCCGGTGATTAAACTCATAATGACGATCCTCTGTAGTGAGCAACTCTCCGATAGCAGACGGTGTCCGTAAACAAGTTTTACTAAATATTGTATTGTAACCGAAAAAATTGATGTAACTTCTATAATGAATAACCCCTACAAATTACAATGAAATACTACTTCCGGTGGGCGCCGGAAGTAAGACCCTTAATCCTTCTTCTTCTTTTCTATTATGGCGGATCACAAGCAACTTTAAGGTGCATACCGCCACCTACTGTACATGAGTGTGTAGCTGCATTACTTCACATCTGTTAGATTCTATTTTTTAATTTTGTATTCTTAAGATAAATAAACAATGCTTTCCTTAATTTGTGAATATCTGTTATGTTTCCTTCATTTCCTAATATACCTTTAAGATTCCATTCATGGCCTATACTTCTAACTATTCTCTTTAATTCATCAGTATGTGTTCTACATTTTCTTTCTCTCCACATCTCTCACATTTATCATTATTTTTCCTCCCTATTAAATAAAGCATGTCATTTAAGTAGGTATGACCTATTCTTAATCTACTAATTATTATTTCTTCTCTTCTGTTTCTTTCATTAATGCTTTGAATTCGAACTGACTTTTGTACTTCATATAATCTTCTTCCTTTCTTATCTTCATTCCACATTTTTTGCCATTCCTCCATTTCTTTCCCTTAATCCTTTGTCCAGTAATCCTCCTAAGAATGAGGTGGATAAATCTGTTTGCTTTTTATTTAACATTAAGACAACAATAAATCGCAATTTTTATAAGAAATTTGTCCCCGATAAATAATACAACAATGCTCACCCCAACCCAGAACCAAGCAGAACCTAACAGAACCATGCAGCCGGGTCTAGAGTTAAAGACGAGGAGCCGACAGTCTGCAGCAGCTTTCCATCATTTTTTATTATTAAAGATGATTCAACAAATTGAACACACTTCTCCTGATGGGAATAAAAAACAAACACACACTCTCTCTCTCACTCACACACACACACACACAGGTGTAACTGTGCTGTATAAGTTATCTGTACAGTCCAGCCGATGGAGGATCACTCTGCAGCGTTGGAGCCCGAATCTGAGGAGGGGAGACAGGAAAACGTTACAGCAGAACCAAACAGTCTGACTATGGTCCGAATCAGGCAGTGTCTGGCATCCTGCGTCACGGGAAGCACGCTGTCAGGGGGACATATGGAGCAGGACTCCGCCTGCTGGTGTAACCTGGTACTGCAGCTGTTATTGGACCTGCTGTTGTAGTGGTTCTGATAGAATTTTCAGGTCTGGTAGAAAGGACTGGGCTTAATGTCAGACTTCCTCTGAAGCCGACCCGTCTAGTTTCAGTTGTGAGCGAGTCGGGTCCAGCTGAGGTTCTGCTGCTGCTAACCTGCAGCTGATCTGTGTTCTGGACTCATTCTCAGGTTCTGTTGCGGTTCTGCTCGGACTCACTCTTTCCGTCGCAGGCGACGATCTTCACTTTGTCGACCTTGACCAGCTCTGTGACCTCCCTGAACTCCACGTCGTTCAGAACGAAGGTCCAAACGTTGTCGCAGAACCGGTAGGTGTTCAGAGAACCCTGAAGAGAAACAGGAGGTCCAGTTCAGACCTGGTTCTGGTTCCGGACCAGACACACAGGAGCGTAGACTCACCCTGAAGTTGACCCGGTTCCGGACCCGGCTGGCCAGAGCTGCGTTGATGGCTTTATCGAACTGGAGGAGAACCTGCAGGGCCAGCTGGGGGGTGATCTGCTGGGTCTGAGCACACAGAGCAGAACCATCAGAACCCTCTGAGACCATCAGAACCATCAGAACCCTCTGAGGCCATCAGAACCATCAGAACCCTCTGAGACCATCAGAACCATCAGAACCCTCTGAGACCATCTGGGTCAGGAAAATTTGCTCGTTCCAGAACAAGATCTGCTCCTCAACTTTCGTCTGACTTTTATTCTGCTGGAAAAACAGATCATCACAGAACCTGCAGCTACTGACAGACCACAATCTGAGCCACTGAAAATAGAAAATAAAGAAATTCAGAAATTAAATACTATGGGGAAAAAATGTCAAAATTTAGAAAAAAAACATCTAAAATTAAAAAGTCAGAATATAAAGAGGGTAAGTGGGGGTGAAATGTAGAAATTCGGAGCGGAAAAAATTAAATTCAAAAGTTGAAATGAGAAAGAAAAATTCATAGAAGAAAATATTCTGAAAAAAAGCTGTGAAAACTCAGAGAGAAAAGAGTCGGAATTAGAAAAACGCCAGGACTATGGAAATAAAAGTCAGAAAAACATTTCATATTAAAAACATTCTACGTCTATTTTTCTTTTAGTGGCCCTAGTCGTCTTCCGTAGCCACGGGTTTATTTTACGGCTGAAAACAGGGCGGAGGTCTGCAGATCAAGCAGAGTATCTGAAGAGGAGCTGGACCGCCTCTGATCGCCTGGAGCGCATTGCATCATGGGACTTGTAGTTTTCTTAATAGAGCCGGCACAGCTTCATGCTGTTGGCTCATTTATCACTGAAGAAGCAAAGTTCCAGACTTGGAACCCAACTATAAAGATAAAGACAGAAGATCCGGGCGGCTTAAAGAATTTCGTAGGCATAGACGGTGATGATAGTCCGGTCCCGTTGGACCCGAACTGATCCGATACCGATAAAACAGAACTTCTAGGAGAATAACCTGTTTGCTATTAATAACAGAATCTGACCAACAAACTGAGGGTTGACCCGGATCGGACTCAATCAGTCTCAGATTTATTCCAAAAACAACACCAAAATTGAGCTTTTGAGCCGAACCGGACCACAGCAGTAGAGTTCATGATACCAGTTTCAAATCAGTTCAACATTAATTGGTTTAAATCTAGTTCGGACGTTAGTTTCTGGGTCACTGTGAACAGATCTAAATAATTTTATGGACCGGTTCTGACACAGAACATAGCGGGATCAGTCGAGGCTAACAGCTAACTAGCTGCTCCGAACCGAGACCTGGACCCTCCCCCCCGCCGCGGTTCGGTGAGTTCGCTCGGTGTCACCTGGATGAGCTCGTCCAGACTCTCCTGGAGGCTGTTCCCCAGCGTGGTGTTCCGGTACAGCTGGTAGGCCATGGTTCTCTGGTTCTGACTGCACTAAACCGAACCTCAAGAACTAGCTAGCTGCTGCATCCACTGCTAACTAGCTTCCGCCTAATCCTTTCGCAATAAAAGCCGTTGAAACAAAGTTGTTCGTTCCGAGCTTTTCAAAATAAAAACGGAACCTGAACAGGTAAATGAGGCAGTTCGGAGGGTCTTATTGGTCCAGGATCCGTTATATCTGTGAGGACATTTCATTTTATGACTTTTTAAAATTAAATTAAAATATATATGTGTGTGTGTGTGTGTGTGTGTGTGTGTGTGTGTGTGTGTGTGTATGCGTGTGTGTGTGTGTGTGTGTGTGTGTGTGTGTGTGTGTGTGTGTGTGTGTGTGTGTGGTGCTGCTGGGATCCGCCGGTAGGTGGCAGTATAATACAGGCCAGTTTGCTCTGGTCATCTGTTGGGTGCGGACCGGTGTCACAGATTAACTGGTGGCTAAATTAACTGGCGGCATCTGGGAGACGAGATGCTTCTGTGTGTTTAAGACCCCTTTTTCCGAACCAGGAAATACATAATGTGATAAGTTTAAAGAACTACAAATCTTTATAAAAATGCTATCCGATTCTGTAAGGCATCCATTAAGATTTCGGGAATAACTAATTAGAAAGACTTTTATTGGTCTCACATGAAATAGGGTTAGGGTTATCACATGATGCCTTTTTTTTCTTTTTTTGTAACATTAATCTGCAAAATCATCAAAAAAATGTAAATTACGGAGAACTTGTCCTGATTTCTTTGTTGCTTCAGAGGTTGAAACTCGTCAAAGGAAGATCTCAGGATGCCGTAAGCAGATCTCAAAGCCAAGATTAATTCCTGAAAGCCGACATAAATGTTGAAGAGCCATGGGATTAAAAATAAAATATTTAAAAAGATCGACAGGCTACGTTGTTTTTCACATCTCCCTCATATTGTATATTTCAATTAGATATCCACAGAAACTATAGCGAAATCTTTTTAAACACGGTTTTTGCAGCATGTTATAGTTTATTTCCTTTATTTAATCCTTTATTTATTTTCATTTTCAGAAGACATGTCAGATCAATGTGGCAGTGTCATTTATTCCTTACTGTTGATATTTTTTCTCGCAATTTAACTAAACATCTTTAATCTTTTCATCAAATGACTCTAATACTGAACTATAAGAGAAACGCTGAAAAAACCCAATTATCTTTTATACTTTAACATCAGAAACGGGTTAAAATCTTCATTCAAACTGAGACTCTGAAAGTGTCACCAGTTAATCCAGGTTTGCCTCTTGAAGCGCGAGGCGTCCGTTAGATCAGAATCAATAACAGGTTGGATTATTGGACTTCAATCAGCTGATATAGTTTAGTGGATAAAGCAGCTCTCTGAACTCAGCGACCGCTGGTTCGAGTCCAGTTATCGCTGTCGTCTAATTCAAGTTTTGGACCGCTTTATTTTACTGTTTAAAAATAAAATTAACTTGCTGGCATTGTTTTGGAGGTAATATCGTTTAACAGGTTTACCAGGCAAACTTTACAGGAATTAGTCAGTTTCAATGTTTTTCTGATCAGATCTGGTTACAAAAAGCAGAAACCTTCCACTTATTGAGGCTGTTCATGTTCATTTCATCAGATGAAATTAATTTATTCTGGTGAACCTGAATGTGAATGTCGAGTTACTCTGGTTTTGCTCCACTGCGGTGTTTTCGAAGCGAACTCAACAGAGCTCTGTAGAAACTTGTTTTGAAAAATAATTTTCACATACAACATTACACATATTTGCTTCAAATGGATTTTATTGTAAAGTTTTGAAAACGGTTTCGTCACACAAGTAGCATTTTTAAACGAGCATCTACAATGTAGAAACATCTGCGGTGCTCATAGGTTTCAACCAGTTAATCTATAACACCGGATGTGAAACCAGAATTTGTTCTGATGGGTCTGCAGACGTCCACATCTCTGCCTGCAGGTTTTCCTCCACAGCATTTTCTGACCCGGTGAGTCATCCAGTAGCCCAACGTGTTTATGAGCTAAAAATGTGACTAGAGACGTCACTGAACACGTCCTGATGTGTCCAAACGAACGGGGACCTTCCTGCTAGGAACAGGCCGTGCAGCAGCCTCGCCCTCCTCTTCCTCCTCTTCCTCCTCGTTTCATTTATTCTGGTTTTGATGATCAGCTTGTTCTCTCAGGTCCGGTTCTGGTCTCTCAAGTGTAGACCTGGTTCTGCTGTGTCCTAGCAAGACCGACTCTCCTGGTGTGTGTGTGTGTGTGTGTTGGTGTGTGTGTGTGCAGACAGAGCTTCCTCACAGGAAGACAAACAGTTCATGTTAGGAGGGATTTCAGTGGATTACTCCTGTAATCCTAACCCGCTCTGATGTCTGAGTAAACATGGACGCTCTCATTAGCAGCATTAGAGCTAATTAGCTGTTGCTAATCTGCAGTCAAACATGGAGCTTCATCCAGCTGAGTGAAGCATTCAGAAACTCCATCTCACATTGGAAACCTTAGTTTCTTGAACTTCTACAGACTCAGTGTGTAGTTTCCATAAATTTCTTCAGAAGCTTTTCAGAGGAACATTTCCTGTCAGCTGGGAGCAGAAAACCCAAAGAGTCAGAACTCAGCAGGATGTTCCTGATGTTAGGATGAGGATCGTAGGAGCTGCTGCTTGTAACACGACACACTGAAAAATGACTTTGGATTAATAAGCTTCTCATAAGAGAATAATTAGTTAGCCTGCTAAATATTTATCTCCAAGCCAAGTAGTTAGCTCGATGGACAGGTGACCCGCCCAGGTGACCCCGCTGCATTCAGGCACCATCACCTCTCATGACTCCAATATGGATAAGATAATGGATGGATGGAAGTGGTTGGATCATAGAGCAGATTAAATATTAAGCTACTTAGCAACCTGAATATCTATCTCCATCCATCCATCCATTTTCTTTACACTCTTCTTCCCTAAATGGGGTCGGGAGGGTTGCTGGTTCCTCTCCAGCTGCGTCCCGGGCGAGAGGCGGGGTCACGGGGTCACCCTGGACAGGTCACCAGTCTGTCGCAGGGCAACACAAAGACTTACAAGACACACAACCATTCACACACACACTCACACCTAGGGAGAATTTAGAGAGACCAATTAACCTGACAGTCATGTTTTTGGACTGTGGGAGGAAGCCGGAGAACCCGGAGAGAACCCACCATGCACAGGGAGAACATGCAATATCTCCAAAATATTTAACTCAAATATATTTAGATCAGCTCAATATTTATCTTCAAACATTATTAGCTCTGACGTAGGAAAACTGCTGTATTTATAGATTAATAAATTATGACTGACAGTTAACCCTCATTTTTTCCTCTTCCACTAAATAACCTAAATTACTGCTCTTCATTTTTTCTGTACCGCTGCAGCCTGACGATCCGACCAGGTTCTGGTCTTCTTGGACTTCGCTGCCAGTTGGTTCTTCCTCCATCAGATGACCGATCTCTTCTCGCTTCTCGCAGCGTTTTATGAAGATAATCGGACTCATCAATCTGAGGGAACCGGACTAATGAGAGCAGAGCTGCTGCTGCTGCTGCCATTAATCTCAGCTCCAGTCCTGCATCACGGGTCACCCGACCCAAACCTGAGGTCTGCAGGTTCTGGAGGTTCTGATCAGTTTAAAAGCTGAACCCTTTGTCATTCAGACCAACAGCCAATCAAAATGCAGCTTCAACAGAAAAAACCTGAGTGTTTAAATAGAAAAACGTAATAATCTCTGGAAAACCATCAGAACCAGAACCAGAACCAGCTTTGGTTGTGAGTTCAGACAATCAATCTGACTTTGGTTTATTGGACTTACAGCCTCACAATTCCAAACTATAAAAACTTTAGAGGAAATGAAATGAGAGTAAAGGAAGTTTTGTTTCAACAGATCATCAACCGTCTCTGTAGCGCCGCCCTGGAGGTCGAAGTCTGAACAGACTGTGTCTGGGATGTGTGGGGTCTGCAGATGGTAGCTGACCTCTCCTGACCTTTGACCTGGAGGAAGTGAAGGTTACCCCTGAAGGAACTCTGCAGAGCGGATCTGGACCGGTCCGGTTCTGTGGGAGATCCAAACCAGCCTTGTTCAAAGTGTGTGTGTGGGGGGGGGGGGGGGGCGGCTTTATGCTAAACCAGAGGTGTCCAAACTTTTTGTCACAAGGGCCAAAATCATAAAAGGGCCGGATGGCAAAATGAAGCCGAACAAATAAATGTTCAGGTTTGTTACGGGGAAAGATGTGTAAATTATTCTGGGTCTAAAACTTTGCAAGTTTGTCTCTTGGAAGAAATTTTGCTAATTTTCTAGGTATCAGTTAGAAAAAAAGAACCAATTTTAGTCAATTCTGATCAATAAAATCAAATAAAATTACCAACATTTTCTATATTAACATGATTTTATTTTTGCTCCATCTACATCAAACACCAGCCCCACAAATTGTGGACAAATTTGAATAATTCTTGAACTGAGGTCACTTTGGACACCCCTGTGCTAAACGGATGTAATTATTGTTAAAAAGTGAATAAAAGTGATAAAACCTTCTAATGACGTTTCCTTTTCAGCTGCATCGTCAGTGGACTCAGGAGAACCTGATGTTGTTTGTACTCATGATTTCTGCTCTTTTATTGATTTATTTATCAGGGATAAATTCATTAACGTTTCTGTAAAACCTCCAGATTTACTCAAAGCGTTTCCCCTGCGCTCTGACCTGCAGTTGGTCTGCGGCATGCAGAGCTTCAGCCTGCGGTCTGTCCGGAGGGACGCGGCCCGGCAGCACGACGCCGCCGGATGCTCTGTGGTCCCACGGTCCCTGAACGCATCAGCAGGTGAACGCTGAGGACCACTGAATGCTCTGACCCCCCACGCCTTGTTAAAGTCCACTTTGTTTGCGTGACAGTTCAGGAAGTGACGAATGGCCATTATTATGGAAAGAAGGTTACTTTTATACACGGCTGGCGGCGCGGCGCTGGCGGCTGCTCCGTCACTGTCAGAGAAACTAATGATAAGATATCATAAGACACCGGGCGGCCATGTTAAGATGGAGTGTCCTCCTGCCGCGCCGCCGCCGCATTCATCTTTATTCACCATCAGCTCACATGATCCCGCAGCGGAGCCGCAGAGGAGAGAGGCGGGTAGGTGAGACGGTCCTGGTCCTGGTTCCGGTCCTGGTTCCGGTTCTGGTCAGTCAGAGCTGTGATGTCTCATCTTTACCTGCTTTCTTTCTAAAGGCTAACTTTGGTTTCCGGCCCGGTTCTTAATGAACCGATCAGGTTCTGCTCTCTCCTCTGATACTCGGCTTACCG
This sequence comes from Gambusia affinis, assembly GCF_019740435.1. Taxonomy (NCBI): domain Eukaryota; kingdom Metazoa; phylum Chordata; class Actinopteri; order Cyprinodontiformes; family Poeciliidae; genus Gambusia; species Gambusia affinis. The sequence goes on along the minus strand of NC_057869.1, from coordinate 826,359 downwards.
GATCAGAACGTTCTGGTGTTCGGCCGGGATGCGGCTAACTCCTGGAAAAACAGGAGCGTACAGCAGCTTGTGGTGTTTGAGGAGGATTTGGATTTAATTATCACCGAGCTGCGATCACATCAAAGTTCATCTCTGAACAAAACCAAACATTAATCTTCTGCTAATTGAATCTGTTCTGTTTGTTCAGCAGCTGCAGTTTCATTTGCTGCGAATATTTACTCTGAGATTCTCCAGGAAAGAGATTCAGTTTCTGAGAAAAGTCAAAGGACCAGAATGAAGAAAGAACGAGGCTGTAGAAGGAACCGGAACCGGAAAACCTCCTTGTTTCGGTTCCTGTCCTGTTCTGTTTTCTAGGCCAGTTGTTTTTTGTCCAATTCAGTTTTTTCCGGATCTCTGATCTGAACTGTCAACCTCTGCTGCAGAAACAGGCAGTTTTATTTCTCGTTATGAACGGATCTACAACATCCATTCAGAGGAAATCATAAAGAATCATCGCAGCGACGTTCCGGATCCCGCCTGTTCCCAGTTCGGTTCCAGCAGCTCCATGGATCCGATTTGCTCCGGTTGGTCTGGAGCAGCAGCAGGTTGAGCTGCAGGTTTAAAGCAGATAAATCCTGTCTGTGTAAAGAGCATCACTTCCTCTGTCTTTATTGTTGCATAACAGCCCAGTAAATACAGCAGATCCATCCAGCTGAATGGCTCCCAGGATGCAGCGCGGCAGCTTGACTGATGCGGCACCAACAGAACCGGAACCGGGATTCAGCGCAAAGCGCGGCTTTAATGTCCCATTACTGCGGGAGCTGCGGGCCCCCGGGCCCCTCCATGAGGGCCCTGTGTGCGTAGTGCCGCCGCTCTCAGGTCAAACTGACTCCGTCTGGAGAGCAGAGCCATCAGCCAGCGGAGCCCCGCAGTACATCTGGACCCGCACGGCGCCCGCCTCGGGGATTTCCGCTCTGATCTGTGGGTTTAGTCCCTCCGGCTCTCCGCTGCCTCTCTGGGCCGATGAGCGGCGGCTTTCTGAGCCGAACCCAGCCGAACCGGCGGAGGACGGGAAACTGTGGATAAACAGCTTCCTGCCGGGAACCGGGCCGAACCTGGTCCAGAGGATTCAGCGGGAAACTGAGAAACGAACCGGGTCAGTCAGTGTCTGTTCTGAGCAAATGAGTCGAACTCCAGGAGTTTCCGGTCCTGCTGCTGTTCCCAGATCTGGACCCAGTTCTGGTTCTACCTTCAGTCACATCCAGGCATTCAACTTCAAGCTCATGGACCAGAGGAACTTCCTGTGGACCAGAGGAACTTCCTGTGGACCAGAGGAACTTCCTGTTTCTGACGGAGCGTTAATGAACGTGTAGATCCATAATTAATTTGTGTTTTAAGTTTTGGGTCGGCCCAACGCTCCGATCAGAGGTCAACTTGACCCATGTCGACGTGTTGCCGCCTGCGGCCCGGCTCGGCCCGCTCTCCTCGTGTTCAGAACCGTTTCCTCGCAGCAGCAGCAATTCTTCTCCTCTGAAGGAAAGGAAGCGAGCGTCTGCCGAGTGATTTTAGAAAGCTCAGCCATCAGCAGCAGATGAGCTAATTAAACGGCTACTTTTTACAAGTGGTCTCAATAAATCTGAGTAAATGAACAGGCGTTTCTACGGCTGCTACATTAAATCTGCATCCAGCATTTAATGGATGTGCAGGAGGAGCGCAGCGCTCTGCCACTGTGAAGCCGCTGAATTAGCATAACTACTTCCAGCATGTTTCTTAAATAATGCTCTCATTTGCACATCACTGACTTGGCTAATTCAGGCTGCAATGAGGGCGGCCTCGTAATTAAAGAATCCCACTTTAATTTTTAATGAAGTTTATGTTTCATCAATCCTGACAGTAATGACGGGCGCGGAAACAAAAAGGCTGCTAATAATTAAATTCTGCAGCCGCTTTGAGGGATAATAACTCCTGAGGAGGAATTACTGACTAATTATTAATTAGACATTCAGACCTGAGATCAGCTTAACGAGCCGGAAGCTAAATCAGGTTCTGATCCGATGTCAGGTCCCATCGGGTCTGACTGGGATCAGACTTCCAGCAGTTTCCCCAGTAACTCTGGAGACGTTCCCGACGGTTTTCCCTGGAAGTCTGCGGCAGCAGCCGGAGTTCCTGATGGAAAAATGAGATTTTTACCAAATTTTATTTAATTTTCTGTTTGCTTTGATTTACTTGTGATTATTTTGAAGCAATTAGTGTAAAAATAAACTCTGATCTTTATTTAGAGCCTCCTGAGCTGCAGACAGGTTCTACGGGTCGGGTTCTACGGGTCGGGTTCTACCGGTCAGTCTTCTAGAATCTGCAGATCTGGTTTTATGTTGCAGACTTTGTTCTGGTTTTGGCCTAGTTAAAGGTTCCGGATTCTCTCTGGCTCTGCAGTAATTCCCATCATTCCCAGTATAAACCTTGGTACTTTGCTTCCTGAGTGCCATGTTGGCTGTGGGGTCAGAGTTCAACAGTGCAGAGCCGCCACCAGGGGGCGGAGGTGAGGCGCAGTGAGACAGTTCCCAAAGCGGTGGCCATGATGTCTGGTAGAATCAACATGGAGGTCGGTGTGTTTAGGGGACCTGGGCCTGACGTTGGCATGGCAACAGTGGGGGCGACGGGGCATTTCTGCTAATGTGTTAACTTGGGAGCTAATTTTAAATTTGGCACTCTAGCATCATCAATCTCTAAAAACCATGTTGGCATAGAAGTTTAGCATTAGCAGAACTACTGTTTATGTTTAGTGCTTTGGTTAGCATCGCTAAGTCTTTAGTTAGCGAAACAACAAACACAGTGAAGGTTCTGGTTGCTCAGTGAACCACATTAAGGAAGGCTCCTGCTCCAAAACACTCCGTCAGAGCAGTGGCTCACCTTGTGGGCGGAGCTAACTCTGACACACCTGAGCTGCAGTCCTCACTCACCTGGAGGCTCTTTGGATGGGAGGAGCATGAAAACATCTCTGAACTCCAACAAAGGAAAGGCTCCTGAAGGGAACTCAGACTTTTAGGTCCTACCAGAACATGATGAAGATGAAGCTGGTTGAACCAGAACTGTGGACCGAGCCCAGCTGGTCCGTCTGTCAGCAATCGGTTCTGATGATCCTTTCACTTTACATTTAACTGAAGTCAAGAGTTCTGCTCCAGCACTGAGCAGAAATGAGAAACAGCCCAAAACATTGAAACATTTCACTTCTGACATGTCTAATCCTGACCAAAGACTCAGGTATTTAGTCACCATGGCAACTGAACCTTCCAGGTGTGCTGAGTTCGCTGTCTGTGGGACATTGGGCATTCCACAGCCCGATGAGATGTTTGATGGAGTCCCAGTGTGTCCAACTGGTGGAGCAGACGAATGTTGAGAGCATAACAACAGCAGGAAAAACTCCTGCTCTTCCTGAAGTTCCACCTCCAGGAAGTCGTCCCAACATGGCTCCTCTTTTAACTCTTGAACATTTTTACCAGCGGTGCTCTGAGCAACAGTTGTTAAAGAGCTCAGCAGATGTTTGCTAATTGCTACTAGCTAGTCTGAAGGAGCTGTGCTCGGTGTTTTGCTCAGTTAAATGGATAAAAGGATTTCTCAAACATGAACAAGTCAAAGCAAAAACATGAAAACATGATGAAAGATCAAAAAGGTTTATTTAATGTAAAACTGGTTTTTAAAACTAAAATAAGTCCAGGTACACACACACACACACACACACACACACACACACACACACACACACACACACACACACACACACACACACACACACACACACTGCCCTTCCAGCAGTAGGGGGAAGTGGTAAGTTTGTCCTGTAGCATCATGACTACAGCCAGCGCTCAGGATGACCCCAGCCTCAGAGGAAAGAATCCAGGTCAACTGGAGCTGGTTCCACTGGAGAGCAGACTTGCCTCCCAGTTTACACCCAGAACCTCCAGAACCAGCAACCTGCAGACTGAACTGGACCCGCCTGGTTCTGATCTGTCTCAACTCTTCTACGATGACTTTCCTTTGACATGAGGGGGCGGAGCCACATGACTGAAGAGTTTCAATGGGCTCTTTGCACCTGCCACGCTGACGTCACACACGCATGCGGAAATGCAACTCTTTTTTTTTTCGCTTTGTTACCATGACAGCTAGAAAAGACAAAGTCGTATTTCAGGCACAAATAAAACAATACTATGCACTTTGTTGTCTTCCTAATATAATGGGCTTTTAAGTTTCTATGGATTTCCAAACGATCCTGAATTAAGAAGACGGTGGCTTGTAAATATTCTTCGCTACCAGTTAAAGCTAACGCTGCACAGCAAAGTTTACAGCCTTCACTCCGGATCAGCTTCTTCAGCCTAAAGAAGGTAAAGGAGCCTCCTGTGTTATTTCCATGAACAACTTCCGTATTCAGCCTGAAAGAGCGAGTTTATGGGAACGAGAGAGCAGACCAGATCCAGACAGCCGAGCAACTGATCCGCCTGAACACACCGCTGTAAACACCGTCCTGCTTCACAAGAAACATGCAAAACTAATAAAACGAAATAACACGGAGACCTTAAGGAACTCGGAAGCACAACAACTCTGAACCTGAGCAGTCAGCTGAAGTCAGACTGACTCCAGAGCTGCTCTGCTGTTAAGCTACCGGCTTGTTGCGCTTCCTGCTTCAGAGGCAAAAGGCCTGAACCGTAAAATCCCGCGTTACTTGGTCTCTGACACTAACGGCAATAAACACACAATATACTTTAAAATCAGGTAACAACATTGTCCTTTAGAATGGATTAAAATGTTTTGATACTTCAATAGCATATTTTTACAAAAAAAATGTCCGAGAATATTGCCTACTAGCATAAGCTAAAGCTAATATTAGCCACAAAGGTTAAAGACGGTAAAACTCACCTTAGTATCTGAATGTATAACGAGGCGAACGTCTTAAAACTTTTCTCCAGCTGACTTGTTGGGGCTTCGGATCGATGTTCATCATTAATTATTACCTTGGACAAACCCTGCAAGCACCGAGTGGAAAATGACATTTTCAACACACTGGAAACGACCGAGGTGCTTTTCCCCGAACGCGGAAGCTGAAGTGCAAAGAGCCCATTAAAAAACTATTTGCTTGGTTGACGTCATACGCTGGGAGCCTGTGATTGGTCTGAGGAAATATTTACTTTGTGTAAATTCTGTTTGTTCTGATCAACTTTCCCCAGTTAAATCAATATTTCTCAGTTTTTAAAAACATTTTATTCCAAACTCAACTCACCAATAAATAAGAAAAACAAGATAGATGCATTTCCATGTTTTTAAAAATATAAACTAATTATGCTTTGGTTCCAAGTTTCAATAAAAATGTTTCATTTTGCTTAAATATAAAATTTAAAAGTAAAAATTAACGACTAAAAATGCACAAGATAAAATCATATAAGAGAAGAACTGAATAATTCAGCAGTTTTATTTTAATTTATTGAGTCAAATAATTAAACAAGCAACATGAATATGATCAAATAAACATAATCTGAGCAAAAGGAAAAATTACAAAATTATTTCACAATAAATATAAATTAAAGCCCCTCTGTCACTTCAGCAGCGTCGGGTCAAAGGTCATAGTGGTTAAATGTAACCGACCCCCACCAAACACACACACACACACACACACACACACACACACACACACACACACACACACACACACACACACACACACTCCACCCGCTCTTCATGTTTAATCCTCCATCTGCTCCATCACAACATGAAGCTAAAATAAATTCTTTAAACTGTTCAGTGAAATTAATCTTTAATTAAATAATTAGAATCAAAAGTCACAAATAAGCAAAACAGAAAAGATGAGATTTCAACATTTATGACAAGAGCGTGAAACAAACGTTTCTATGAATTGTACAAAATGCTGCAATAAAAATAACATTATTATTATTATTATTATTATTATTATTATTATTATTATTATTATTAATATTATTATTGGCAGAAATATTAATAACAGTAACTGCGCCAACACAGAACATAGAATTTTAAAAGGTAAAAAAACTAAGACCTGACAACAAAAGTTCTTATTAAAATTAAATGACATTTTAAAGATTAATTTTCCTCGCAGTTCGTGACATTAAATTAAAGATTAAATAAAGAAAATATGGATCCAGAAGCAACAGAAAAAACGAACCGTTAACATTTAATATTTGTTTCAAAGTAACAAAAATAACATAAATTAGATAAAAAGGCCGCAGAAATTCTGCTCCATTCATTTTTTGCTTCTTCATATTTAGAATTTTTCATAGCTTGTTTACCTGAGCCTTCCTCCTCATCCTCTTCTTCCTCAGCAGCGCTGAAGAGGATAAAGAAATGAAAGCGGCTCTCAGCGGACCTATTTGTCACAGCAAATTGGAGGGGCCCCACAGCCCACTCAGAAACACGCACCCGCCGCTCCCACACGCACACCGTGCGTGAGAGGATCCGCAGCGACCCGTAGCGACCCGCAGCGCGGATCCTCCCCGTCGTCAACCTCCTCTGCCCGGCCGCAGCTCCGCCAGCTGCTCCTCCACTCAACCTGAGTGCGTCCACGTGAGCGTGCGCGGCTCCTACACACACCCACCCCCCCTTCCTGCGTGTGGCCGTCACGTGACTGTGGAAAAGTGTCCCATTAATGAAGCCGCTCCGCTGCCGGCGCTGACAGCCGCGCAGGGAGCCGAACAGAGCAGAGCGGGACATGCAGGAGGACAGGGCCGCCTAGCGCAGCGCAGCAGCGGCCACAGACAGCACGGAGCCCCGCTGCCTGCCGGAGGAGAACCGGAGGACCATCCGCTGCTGGTCATCCAACTTTCCCTGAACTTTAACTCAGTTTCCCTCCCAGGCCAGACGGAACCATGCGAGTGGCTGTGCGTAAAGACGCAGTGAGGAGCTGAAAGTTTGGAGAGACTTGGACTGGAGTGATTCGGGCCGTTCGGAACCATGCCGCGGCCCGGCAGGAACACGTACAGCGACCAGAAGCCGCCCTACTCCTACATCTCCCTGACGGCCATGGCCATCCAGAGCTGCCCGGACAAGATGCTGCCGCTCAGCGACATCTACAAGTTCATCATGGAGCGCTTCCCCTACTACCGGGAAAACACGCAGCGCTGGCAGAACTCCCTGCGCCACAACCTCTCCTTCAACGACTGCTTCATCAAGATCCCGCGCCGGCCGGACCAGCCCGGTAAGGGCAGCTTCTGGGCGCTGCACCCCAACTGTGGGGACATGTTCGAGAACGGAAGCTTCCTGCGGCGCCGGAAGCGCTTCAAGGTGGGCGGCGTGCCGGTGCCGGACCCGTTGGGCCCCAGCAAGCCACAGGACGCCGCTCACTACCTGCAGCAGCAGGCCAAGCTGCGGCTCAGCGCGCTGCACGCCGCCGCGCATCTCCCGCAGGTCCCTGCGGGGTACGGCCTGGGCTCCACGCAGCCGTCCAGCTTCAAGCACCCGTTCGCCATCGAGAACATCATCGCCAGAGAGTACAAAGTTCCCGGCGGACTGGCCGCCTTCCCGGCCGCCGGCTACCCGCTGCATAACCAGCTGAGCCCGGCCTGGCCGCACATGTACGGCCCGGGCGTCATGGACCCCGCGGCGCCCCTCACCGTGGCGCCCGCGGACTACTCGGCCTACGGCATGCCGCTGAAGACGCTCTGCCACGGCGGACAGACTTTGCCCGCCATCCCGGTGCCCATCAAACCCGCACCCGGCCTGCCCGCACACATCCCGGCCTTCCTGGCCCACTCCCCGCGCTCCCTGAGCCCGACGCCTCCGCAGACCGCCGCCGGCCAGAGCAGCCCGGCCGGGCCCGCGGAGCCGCTGCAGTCCGCGGTGGCGGTGCACTGAGCGCCGCGCAGGACCAGCTGCGGGTTCGTGTCTCTTAACCTCTGACCTTCCACGGAGCCCGGTTCGGATCTGGAGGTTCGGTGGGTCCAGCAGAGACATGGACCTGAAGGAAACTCATGAGTGAAACCGAACGTTATCAGAACTTCAGAGGAAAGTCCCGGGGGAAATTTTTTTTTTTTTGTTCTTCAGTTTGTTTCTGAGAGAGAACAGTTCTACCGAGCGGAACCACGACGGAGAAGCACTTTGAAGGAAGAACCAGAGGCCTCATTGTGTGTGTGTGTGTGTGTGTGTGTGTGTGTGTGTGTGTGTGTGTGTGTGTGTGTGTGTGTGTGTGTGTGTGTGTGTGTGTGCATGCTGCTGCTAAAAATGTTCCTGAGCATCAAAAAGCATGAATCGACTGCAGCTCCTCTGTTTGCTTCATTCTCTCCTTGTTGGTGGAAAAATTTAAAAAACATATTTAAGAAATGTTAAATTTATTTCTGGCTCTGTTTAAAAAAATAATTCCACATTTTACTCGTTTTTTCTAATTGTTGCAAATGTTGAAAACCCACAACAATCATTTTATTTTAATTTCACTGCTTTTTACCCAGAAACAAAATCAATTTACTGACGTTCATATTCAGTTCATATTCATATTAACAGTTTGAAACTGATACCGGACAGACAGAAGCTAAAAGTGATTTTATATTGAAGATAACTAATAATAAGTGTGTGTGTTTCAGGAGCAGCAGCTCACCTGTCCGCAGGTGAAGCTCCAGCAGCTTCTCGCTTCCCGTCGCTTTGAATTCAAACTGTTTTCATTCAGATTCAGTTTCCGCTGAAATTCTCTGTAATTCAGATGAAAGCAAATTTTACTTGGTGCTTCTGGAGTTGCAGGTTCAGAGTATTTCATTTTTTACCGATGAAGAAAGTCAGAAGATGTAATATTTCTGTGAATCAGAAACTTTATTTTATTTTACTCGATCTTCATCACCTTTATTTTATTTATTAATTCTTTTTTTTGTGATACTTTGTGTGAAAAAATATTAAATGTTTTTTAATTTAGTTTCGTTTGATTTGATCCTACAGTGTGCTTTTTTCAAATTTGTTTTCATGACAGGAAAAAAATTGTTTCCATAAATAAAAGAAAAACGTCTTTTTGCGATAAATGTGTTTATTTTCAGTTAAACACACAGGCGCGCGCATCTGCGGTTTTCTAACTAAATTCACCTGCAGCCCGAATTTGTTTCTATATTAAAATAAGAAATGACATCTGCGGCAGCGTTATGCTTTCTGTGTTTATATGTAGAGGTGGAGATGATCCATAAACTCATGTAAGAGACGCAATAAGAGAAAATATTTTTACTCAAATAAAAGTAAAAAGTCGTCCAAGAAGTTTCTCAAACAAGAGTAAAGAAAGCGAGTTCTGATCTGAACGTATTATTTAATATTTTAATATTATTTTAAAGACCAAATGAGAAAAATAACAGAAATTAATTCAACCATAATATCACAAACTTAAGCGGAATATTTACTAATATTAATACTGAAAAATGTCCGAAAGTGTCCCAAAGAAACAGAGCAACAAAGCTGGTCCAGAAACAAGAGGTCTCACTCTAACATGATCTGGCCCGACCGGAACCTCAAAATCAACCAGCTACGGACCGGACTTCTGATCCGGTTCTGTTTGGGCCGAACCAGAACTTTCCATCTCAAGTTTCAGGTCCGTTCATTTCAAACAGAACCGGGACCCGAAGGTTTTTGAAAAACATACGGCGTAACTATAGTAACAGGTTAGTTAAAGAGGTTAGTTAACAGAGTTAGCTGGTTAGTTAACGTGTCAGTAACAGGTTAAAGTCGTTTCTCCTGAGCTACAGAATCAGCTTCTTTCAGATCTTTAGGATCTGGTTCTTCTTCCTCTCATGTTGGAAGAAAGTTGCTGCGTTTTCATTACAATGTGAGCAAATTTGTGTTGGATGTAAACAGTTACATGAGATAGCCTATAGCTATTCATAATTTACCGGCTTGTGCTCATCTTCTACCAATCAGAGGAGGCGTTGCAGCGACATGCCCCGCCCACTTGGGGGAGGCTACTTATGCGGTAATCGGCCATTTTATAGAGTATATGGATTCAACAGGTTGGAATGACTCACAACTTCCTGTTGTCATAAATAAATAAATAAATAAATAAATAAATAAATAAATAAATAAATAAATAAATAAATAAATAAAAACGGCAAACTGCTAAGAAAACTACTTCCTGTTGTCTTCTTCGTGGGTTCCGTCAGTAGTTGATTGCCAGAACAGTGTTTGATTGCAGTTTTACTCAACGTGTCCATTTGAATAAGGCTGAAAAATCACTTCATTCAGCAGAAAAGCTTTCTCAAACTTATCAGGTTTCCAGTAAATTAATTTATTTCCTTAATTCCGATTTGTGCAATTCTATAGTTAATGAAAACACAGTTACTGTCTAAGTCTGAGGTTCGGTCCGAATGGGACGGTTCGGAAGAACCCAGAATCAGTCGACCCAAACCAGGAAAAGTTTCACTTCACTAAAATAAAAAAATGGTTTTATTAACAAAGAAAAAGAAAATGATCTGAACTGCTGCTGCCTCCGATCCGGACCGGACTCAGGTCCAGTGGATCCGGTTCGTAGCCCAACACAGTCAGCACCATTAAAGCTGAGGTTCTTTGACAGCGTTGCTAGGAGACGGAGACCGACCCCACTCCAATGTGCCCCCCTCCCCCACGATCAAACGAGCTGCAGCGAGAGGAGAACCGAACCGAACCGAACCGCTCCTGATTTCTGCAGGGGAATGAAAACCTAGTTAGTGTGGCAGGCAGATGTTTTCAGACCCCTTTACTCTGACACCTCTATATAAAATCCATATAATTAAAATTCCCTTTAGGATTTTTTATTTTTTTGAATCAGCTGATCAGAAAACAGAGTCCAGTAGTTTGTGATTTCATCTCAATAAAAACAAACGAACAAACAACAACTAAAACAAAAACAAGCAAAGACCAGTGACGTGCGCTGAGGTTCATGCTGGTGAGGCGAAAATCAGATTTAAAAACCAAAATCAAATTTACAAATATAGACCCTCTGCATGTTGTTGTTTACGTAAGAAAATTTCGCGCATGCGGACTTAAACATGTCGTGCATGGCCACGCTGCTCTCTCCTCGCTGTATCAGCGCAGCGCAGACTCGTTGCCATAGCAACTGACAACAACGAAACAAAACAAACTAACACAAAAACACTGAAATATTTTCCACACAAAGAGCAGAACATTCAGTCTGTTGCAGTAGTTTGGTTTTAGACTTAATGTAAGAGACGGCTAGCTCCACGGCTAGCTCCACGGCTAGCTCCACGGCTAGCTCCACGGCTAGCTCCACGGCTAGCTCCACGGCTAGCTCCACGGCTAGCTCCACGGCTAGCTCCACGGCTAGCTCCACGGCTAGCTCCACGGCTAGCTCCACGGCTAGCTCCACGGCTAGGGCTCGTTGTTGCTGTTTCTTACTCTGCAGTTGTGGAGTCACAATGTCTGGAATCATGAGCGCCCCCTGCCATGAGGCCAGAGAACTGCCTGCCTCTCCAATCTGTTCTCTGGTTCTGATGCTGCTCAGCACAGGAAACACGTCACACACACAGCTGGTGACAAAAAAACACTGAACATTATATATATAAGCTAAATTACAGAAAATCAGTTCATACATGAAATGTTTTTTTAGCCATTTTATTGGTGACGTTCAGACAGGAGGAGCGTACTCCGATTGAATAGCAGCCATTGCAGTTAGTGAGAGGTTGATCAATCCCAGATTGCTGTTGCCTCACCAGCTGCGCTTCCAAGCATTTGAATGGGAAAATGCAAAAATTCAGCAATTTTGGAGAAAAAAAATCAGAATTGCTTAAGTTAAATTAAAAAATTCTAAATTATTTTATCATCATATATTATTTTTCCCTGATGACAGCTGAGGCTCTGCCTCCCCTGACTGCACGTCACTAGCAAAGACACAAGAAACACGGTGGAGGCAGCATCATGCTGGGGGAGGATCCTGAAGGAGAACTTATTAGAGTCTCGGGTCAAGGTTCATATTCCGACTTGACGATCAGCCTGAGGCATTATGGGATGGTTTAGATCAGAGCAGATTTATGGGCTAAAATGGCCTAGTTAAAGCCCAGACTGGAATCCAACTGAGCGTCTTTAGCTATTGAGAACTGATGCTCTACATCCAGTTTGACTGGAGATCCAGAAGAAGTTCAAAGGTTTTTACCCAGAAGGCACAACACAAAGGCATGCCGCACTTTTCAGATTCTTTTGTAAACAAAAGAATAAGAAACATCGACTTTCCTTCTTCACTAATCAGCTCCTTCCAACAGGAAACACAAAGTTCATTCAGCACATCTGGAGAAGGGTGTGAATACTTTAGGGAAGAATACATTTCCAAATCTGAGCTGAGGAGGAAGAGGAGATGCTCCAGATCAGAAACAGAACAGTTCCCACAGATCTAAACTGACAGAACGTTCTTCAGCTCCCGGCTCAGTTCCAGCTGAGTGGAGCCGGATGATGATGATGAGGATGATGATGAAGATGTGCTACTGGAGCTGTAATGAATCACTCCGCCGCTCGTTAATTAGAGGCCGCGGTGCCAGGCGGAGTCACCGAACCTTCAATTAGCAAACCGTCAGAAAGGAGGAGACGATGAAGAAGAATATGATGATGACGATGATGATTACGTCACTCCCCCATTACCCCCTACCTGGCACTCACTTCACTTCCACCCACGAGTGGAGGCGGTTTCATCAGAGCAGGAAGATTTGGTACAAACGGAACCAGAACCAGAACCAAACATGGAGAAGCAGCATTCAGCTTCTATGTTCTACAAATCTAGAACAGGCTTCCAGAACACTGAAAAACAGTCGAAACACTGAGTTCCTTTAAATACCAGTGGTGGACACATCCTGCTAAAGCTGAGGCGCTAATCCGCTAATTTTCATTTAGTGCTTCAGGTTTTATGGTAACTTTTAAAACATTTAGAGCACAGATCAATTCTGAAGCCAGTTCTTGGTTGTAACTTTCAGCCGAATACATTTTGGTTGTGTTGAAGTTTCAGCTAAGAATATTCAAGTAGTTAAACGTTTATATTCATGCTTTTATTTTGAATGCAACAGTTCCGTTTCCTGTCCTCATGTTCTTTCTTAGTTTTCTAGAAACTTTATTGAGCAAGTGACAAATACAAAAACACATATGAATTATTTTGAAAGATTCACAATCTTTTTCTGACACAAGGTGGGTATCAACATGGTTAAATTCAACGCTTTAGCATTAGCTTCTGATAAATATTATGTCTACATAGCACTTTAGCATTAGTGTCCACTAAATACCATTTTGTAGCAATTTAGCATTAGCTTCCATTAAATAACCTGTTGGTGTAGCAATTTAGCATTAGCATAGCTTAGCCTAGGTAATTTTTAGGTTGGCGGTGTTAAAACTTTGATCAATAATAATTGAAATAGATTCATTCAGTCTGGATTTAATGCTTCATCATTCCCTTTACTTTGCTGCTGCGAAATAAAGTTTCTAGTTTGTTTCTGGTGTTTTCATCTGGCAAAGCATCAGATGGCTGAAATGTTCTGGCCTTGATAAGAACCGGAGCTTGTTCTAATGAACAGAATGAGTCCAGTTGTCCTGGCCTACTCGGTGCGGCTGAACCGGCCGTCTGACACTCGGTGCGGCGGCTTTGAAGCGCGGCTGAAGGTGTGAGTTTATGACCGGAGAGGATTCCTGAGCTGCTCGTAAATAACCCACAAAGCGCCACAAAGCGCCACAAAGTGCTGCAAAGCGCCGCAGGCGGCAGGTTGTTACAGCCTGCAGTCTGTTATCATCTCAGCATTCCTCAGCAACAAGCAGAACCAGAACCAACTGGATCAGCAGAGCTGTAGCGCTTCAGTAGTCAAAATGACAAACCCGGCCCTGCCCGACCCGACCCGTCCCGAGGGGCCTGGAACCGGTTCCGTCCGGATCCATCAGTTATCTTCACGCCTGGGAACCTAACGGGCCTCAACGCCCCCTACAGGAACCCAACGGGTCCGTTCAGGTTCTGCAAACCAACTCGTCTCCTTCAGAACACAGTCTGGATCAGAACCAGTTCAGAGCCAGAACCAGTCAGATCTGCTAAATGTTAGGTAGCAGAAATGTTTTGAACTGTTCCTCGGACCAGAGGAGGAGGAACCGGTCCAGAAAAGAACCTGCTCAGTGACAGCGGTTCCGTTCCGACCCGGTCAGGCTAAACTGGTTCCTCTCAGACAGAAACAAGAACCCGATCCAGTTCTGGTTCCATTAAAGCTAAATATTTAGATCATAAAATATTATTTTAAAATGATTTTTAAAATTGAATAAAAACTGAAAAATGAACCTCCATGTTTTCATGCTGAATAAATTATTGCTGTTCATTTTTCTAATGATTCACTTCAGAGTTAAAGTTGCTGTAATTTAATCAGCTGATGTCAGAGGCTCCTGTAGCAGTCTGTGCTGCTTAATTCCTCTACATCTTCTCCCATGGTGGAAATAATGACCTTTGACCCCATTCCTTCTCAAATCTACAGTCATTTCCTTTGTTTTGTTTATGATTAAAGACCGGTCCATTGTTCTGATTCTGGTTCTGGTCCATGGTTCTGGTTCTGGACCAACGCTCTGTGCAACAAGGCGTTCAGATTGGGCAGCAAATGAAGCGTTGTTGCCGTGGTTACCAAGTCACACGCTCACTCCACCTTCTCGCACAGAAGAATGATTTACTCAGGTGCTGGCAGCCGGTCGCCATGGCGACAGATTGGCTTCTTGGTGCCAATCTGCGCCAGGTGGTGAAGGGAAGCCAGGTGGATCCAGGAGGAACAGGGGTCAGAGGTCACGTCACTGGTTCACTGGAATCAACTGTTTATCCTGAAGTATTCACACCCCCAGCTCCAGTTTGACTTACTGGGACTTACTGGGACTTACTGGGACCGACAGAGGCTGCATCAGGGGCAGGAAATGATTCTGAAAAGTGTGGAGTGCTTCTATTTTCAGCCCCTGTGGCTGGAGGTTGTCTGCAGCTTTTCTCCTCCAGTTTGGATCAGTTTTTATCGTCTCTCATTGATTCTCAGTTGGATTCAGGTCTGGCCTTTGACTAGGCCATTCCAACCCATCTAAGCCATCCAGGACTGTCTTGATTCCTCCCCATCAGGCTTCCTGTCCCGGTGTGAATACTTTTGCACAGAATGTATTTTAAGGATCAGACACCAGGAATCCAAACAAAACGCTGCAGAATGAGAACGGAAGAGAGTCCAGAACTGGTTCTGAACTGGGAGGGCGCAGAACCAGTTGTCTTCCATCAGGCCTGGTTTAGTCCCAGTTACTGGAACCAGTTTCTCTTGTAAGCAGTTTTTTTGTTTTTAGTCTCATTTTTGCAGATTCTGACTCAAACTTTAACTCTTCTGGTGTCTCCATGTTGGAGCAGCTCAGTCTCTGGTTCTGGTTCTGATGAAAAAAAGGATCTTCATAAAATCAGGAACAGATGACTGAGATTCTCTTTATGAAACTATCAAACCTAAAGTCTTCAGTCAGAGGGTTTTCAGAGTTGCTGTAACACAGGCTGCTACAGGAGCTCCTTCCTGTCCACAGCCATCAGTTGCAACATGTAATAGCATTTCTTCTCTTCTGTAGACAGAAGAGAAGAAATCTATAAACAGAATCTATAAACAGCTTTAAACCGGTTCTGGTTTCAGGTTGGCATGGCAACTGCCTTCAGGTGATCAACACACATCGGTTCCGGAGATTAAAACAAAACAAACTGTTTGAGTTGAATCGGCAAAACCTAAAAAATTATTCTCTTAATCAGGATTTCACAGCTGCCATCCTTCACATGCAGGCTTTAACTAGGCCATGCAGGCTGCAGCAGACCAGGCCTCATCCAGCTTCCTGCTCCCGTCGGGCCTCATGTGGAGTGGAGCGAGAGGCTGGTTCTCCTGCTGCAGCGCCGACCCGGTCCATTCTTCTCCAATAATTTGATTCCTCCTCAGCTCTCAGAGAAACCAGTTCATCTAGAAACCAGTTCACTGAGAGAACTGGAATGGGAACTCCTGGTTTCTAAATGAACTAAGTTGGTGTTTGTTTTAGCTGCTCTAAATGTTGCTTATTCTGTTGATATTTGGTTTTATGAAAATGTGATGACCTCATTACAGTTCCTGCTACTCTGGTGATTAAAATCTTCATTTCTGAATGTGTTTGATGAGAATATGAACTATAAGGAGTGAAGCCGGAGCCTCTTCAGGTGAATTCTCCCTGTTAGCTGGTTTCACCTCAGCAGGTAAATAAGTAACAGGATGAATGAGATCTTTCTGTTTATGTGGTAAAGGTTCCTGCAGCTGCCTGCTGGGCTGCGTAGCGGCTTTATGTGCTAAGCTAACAGTTCACTTCCAGCCGTGTTGGCTCACAGCCATTCAGGCCCAAACAAAGCCGCGCTCAATCACTTTCCTCCGGGAGAGAGACCGAGGCTTTGTCCGGACTAAATCAACTACCGGAGCCGTCTTCTCTGCCTTTCAGCGGCTGCCCGACACTCAGGAGGAACAATGCCTCCTCCTCCTCTTCTTCATCCTCCTCCTCCTCCTCCAGCTGACAGCTTCCCTCCACTCCAACTGAAGGGACCACACACGTTCCCAGTCCTCCCAGTCGTCCTAATTCTTCTTCTTGGCTTTTCCAGAGTGGAGGAGCTCAGCTTTTCACCTCGCAGACTTCCAAACTAATTTCAAGCCTGGTGTTGAAGCTGTCCATGGCGGCGGGACGATCCCGCCTCCCTGCCGGCTGTCAGGGCCCGCCGTCCAGATTAGTGACGTCACCAGGACCACACACATTAAAAAAATCTGAGTTAATGTCATCAGGGAGAGAAAGCGGCTGCTGCGTCAAAGATTGCTATGGCAATTCCCTCCTTTTCTGAGGAGCAGGATGAAGTTTATTTATTCACTTACTTTTAAATAAATGACAACAAACCTACAAATGAAGTATACAAAGAACACAGCACTTACATGAACAGTTGATTAGACAAAACAAATGCAAACAATATTTAGCGTCTTTTCTGGAAAATGTAGAAAAGTAAATTAAAACATTTCAATACAAAATCCCTCAAACTATGGTTATTAACAGAGCAGAAGGAAGCTGTCACTGCGCGGTCTGTTCCGGTGTCAGCTTATTTGTGCATGCTCTGAAGAAATACTTCTCGGGAGCTGGGAGGGTATTTTTGTTTCTTTTTAATTTTTGAAGTAATAGAAATTGTAAAAATAGTACATGATTGAGAGAGAGAAAAAAAACAAGAAATAGAGATAAAAACGGGTCAATTGCAGTTAGCAAGACTGTTTCTAAAGATAATAAAGGAAATGAATGTTCCCTTATAAAAAAAGAAAAGGAAAAAAAATAAAAAATGAGGAAAGATAGAGTAATAAATTATTTTCCCCATGAACACAGTATGTCTTCTCGTACAGTCCAGTAACACATTGAGTTAATCTCATAAAAAATGTACCATAATTATTATAAAAATAAAGTTGTTTTGGTCTCTGAGTCCACCAGAAGGAGCATTGACGGTAGCTACTACCTAACAGTCTAGTTAGCGTTTCACCCCGCAGACTATATTGTGTATATTCTATACACAATATTCTATACATATTGTGTATAGAATAATTAATAGATTAATAAAAGACTATTAATCTAATAGTCTTTTAGCTAAATTATGAAAGTTATTCATTAAGAGAATTATAAAATTGTATAAAATGTGTTTTATAACAAGGAGTATTTCAATCAACATAAATGAATATTTTACACTGATGTACTTTAAAGAACTTCTTCAGCGCATGCGCAAATGAGCGGTACGGATCATGCTGCTTGAACAGATCGTGCAGTGACTCGTCTATCCTTTATTATGGCTGTGGTGAGATAGTGTTACTGCAGATTGTAAAACTGGAAGTTTTTCGTGGCAGGAAATAAAATGGGAACCGGCACCTTTTACATTGAAAAGACGCCAGATCCACTGCAAAACAACAGGTAATTTCCGTTTTGTAAATGTTGATTTTATTTGCATTTAATGGCTTGTTATGACTGTAATTGTAAATTATATTATTCACTGTCAAATATATTAAACTAGTAGAGTGTTATTTTGGGCTCCAGTTCGGTGTTTAACGGGCCGTACCGTTATAGTGGGTTATTAGTTTCCCGCTAGCATACAGTCTCTGTTCCTTTGGGTTCGGTGGGACAAGGTATGAAGTTTTTTCAGTGCATAATTACTGTATTTTAGTTATAGTAAGTAATAGTTCAATCATATTTATTGTAAAATGAAATGTTATTGAGCAGCTAAGCTAGTTAAGAGTGGTAGGACTTAGAATTTATTTTGTGTCTCTCGTGAAACATTACTAATAAAGTTACAATCTCCATCCACTAAAAAACAGTAACATACCTTAGTTTTTCACATTATCAAAGACTGCTTTCTTCCAGTTTCTTTTGTTTCTGGCTAAAGACCAGGAGCCGTCCGTGGACCAACTGGTACCGGCGCAAGAAATAATTAAATATTTCCGTGTTATGTATTGAGTCTGAAGGATCTTTTATTCTGAAAATCCTTTAACCGGATTCTGTCGATTACGTCTTGCGCGGCAACATTGAGCCCACAAACAGCATCGGTTTCGGTCTCCTCCCTACCCGTGCAAACGGACCGGAGTTGGGTTAAAGTGGACTGAACAGGCCTGATGATGCGTACAACACCGTTACTATTTCCCATCAGTTTTAGTCTGATGGGAAATATTTGTGTTGAAAACCGTTTTCCAGATTTTCCCATGGCTCTTTGGTTCCTCTGTGTTTTCCGTTTCCTCCTGCTCCTCTGGCTCGTGGCGTTGGGAAACAGGCTTCCTATGTCGGCCTCCATGTTTTATGGGTTGCAGTAAAACACTTTAGGAAGCAGAAATTGGGCCGTTATTAAAATATGGAGCCATATCTGTCACGGGGAGACTTGCGTTTGTCTTTGTTGGCGCTCAGACATATTTTATCATAATCAGAGGCCGAGCGCAGCCTTGTTCACTTCATTGGCTTTTGCTGCTCCGTTACATCATGAAGGTCAGAGTTCCTGCTGCCTCTTTCTGGCTGCTTGACGATGAGGGAGACGGCGCGTCCATCAGGACCCAGCCTGGCGTTCCTCATGCTGCATCGGAACCGGGCCGGTCCATTTCTGCTCCGGCTGATCCCTGTTTGGATCCTGACGACGTATAAAATGTTTTTGTTTGTGAAAAATACGTTAAAGTGTCTAAAGTTCTTCTGTTCTGCTCTTTGAGTTCTGGTTCTGTTGGATCCTTCAGCTCCAGTGTGGTACTGGTCCCAGCAGAAATCAACTCAGACCCGTTCCATCAGGATGAAACCAGAAAAAGAGTAATCAGATTACTGCCCCGGTTCGGTGTCTGATCTTAAGCTGGCGGTTCTGGTTCCGGTTCTGGTTAACCAGTCGGGTTCAACTCTCCCATTGTCCCTGAACGCATCCTGAAAGACAGCTGACATTAATATTTATTTTTTAAATGAAAATAAAATAATATTTGCTGGATTTACTGTAAGAAAAGACAACAAGTGGAGCTTCAGACCGGACTGGTTCTGCTGGTTCTGGACCGGCACAAAATGGTCCAGAACCAGTCTCAGGAACCTCTGACACAAAACCTCTGGTATCAGAGATTCATGTTTGTTCTGGATTTTTCCTGCTGGTTTGAGGAGTTCTGGAGGTTCTGATGATCTGAGTCCAGAACCACGATGAAGGTCAGGTTGATGATGATGAAGACGGGTTCTGGAGTCGGACCCTGTCCTCAGTGTTGGCAGGTTCTGTGTTTAGATGAGCGGTCCTGTACCCGGTTCAGCAGAACCGCTCTGCTGTCTTTGTAGTGGCACCGTCTAAAAACGACAGCCTGGGGCCTGGGCCCCTCAGGGCCCCCCGGGGGGCTGGTGCTGGGGTTCTGCCAGGGTTCTGCCGGGCCTTGCCTCCTGGCCTCCATCTGCTCCTTCAGACACAACCTGACCCATCAGAACGCCGAGTCGTCCTGACCCACTTTCAGGCTCTGCAGAACCAAACGGGTCAGAACCAGACAAACGGGTCAGAACCAGACAAACGGGTCAGAACCACCTCCAGTCTTCAGAAGACCCAGTTTCCTGCAGTTAAATTTGTGAATCTAAAGTTGACCTCCAGGAAGGTCGTTGATGTTCTGATGGTTTCTGAAGTTGATTTATTTCCGGGTTAATTCACCCTGATGAGACTTTCACTCTGGAAACAAACTGCTCTTCTTCTGCTGTTCAAATAAATAAAATCAGACGTCAACAGCAAAACAAACACTGCCGACTTAAAGTCAGCCTGTGATATTATTATTAATATTAATAACTGCCCCGCTCCTCCCCTGCGCCTCCTTTTATTGCCCCGCCGGTCGTTTACAAGCCGTCCTGCGCTCTGATTGGCCGAGGATTTCCTCCAGGATGAATCTCTCTCTCTGCCCTTCACAGTTGTCATAGCAGGACCATAAACAGCATTTATAACAATGTGATCTAGGAGGGGGGGGTGCTTAGCATGCAGAACAGATTAAGACGGGACCCCCCCACTGCGCCCCCCTCAGTGACAGACAGACGGACTCCTGGGAAATGCGCCGCCGCTCCAGTATTCCCACCGGGAAACGGAAAGAGGTTTTCCTGTTGCAGGAATGAAAAGTTAAAAACATGTTGGGAGCTAAAATATTTAATCTTCCTGAAAAACAGAAATTTTTCTGTTTCTGCAGTTGAAAGAATATAGACAATAAATTACAGATTTTAAAATAAAAATACCAGTTATATTTATTTGATTAATTTATTATTTTTGGAAAAAAGATTAAAATTTTATAAAACAAAAAATTTGATTCATAAATTATTTAATAAATAAAATGTATTTTATTTGTAATGTGTATTTGTTTTCTTATAAATCCATTGTTTTTCTTTGAATTTAATGATTTTGATTGAAATTTTCCAGCTGATGTTGACATAAAAACGGTTTTGAATATTTTTCAGATTTTTTTTCCTGCTGCTGTAATGAAGTCGGTTCTGATGGGAACCCAGTGATGGTTCGGGTCAGAATAAATCTCCAGCTGACGTTTCGTTTCCGGCTGGATCAGCAGCTCCATAAATCATCTAAATTAAAGCAGACTGAGACTCGGAGAGGCGGGTGGGTCCAGTCTGGGTCAGAACCAGCCTCTGAAGTCCAGACAGGAACAGCCGGAGACATCAGAACCAGGAAGACGTTTCTGCCTTCATAAAAGCTGCTGGGAACTGAAAAATACAATGCAATTACTTTATCACTCTATTCCAACTGAACGGTTTGTTTAAACGTGATGTCACCTGCTCAGGTGGTCCGACCAATCACAGAATCCCATCAGAAGAGGAAAGTTTCTCCAAATCTCCAGATTTAAGGTGAGCTCATGATAAAACCAGGACCTAATACGTAAAAATTCAGATAGAAACGAGGAACCCACTGTCCTCCAGCTGCTGGCCACCTCTGCTCCCAAAACAAAACGGGACGAAAAACCAATTAACAGCGCAGTAAAAGCTGCAGCAGCATGACAGGCTGCATTAACGGCTGAATTAACCTGCAGCAGCAAATAAAGCCTGAGTCTGGGACTCACAACCGGGCTGGTTCTGAAGGTCCGGACCGGAACCAACACTCAGACTACTTGGTTCTGCCAAGTTTCCTCAACTTTATTGGTCTTCTCAAGATTTTAAAACATCTCAGTCTGAATAAAACCCAAAGACGAACAGAAAAAAAAACCTCTGGTGGGATTTTAAATAAATCAGAAAAACTTGAAGTCGTCCAGTCCACTTTAGCCCAACTCCAGTCCACTTTAGCCCAACTCCAGTCCACTTTAGTCCAACTCCAGTCCACTTTAATCCAACTACAGTCCACTTTAGTCCAACTCCAATCCACTTTAACCCAACTCCAGTCCACTTTAACCTAACTCCAGTCCACTTTAACCTAACTCCAGTCCACTTTAGTCCAACTCCAATCCACTTTAGCCCCACTCCAGTCCACTTTAGCCCCACTCCAGTCCACTTTAGCCCAACTCTAGTCCACTTTAGCCCAACTCTAGTCCACTTTAGCCCAACTCCAGTCCACTTTAATCCAACTCTAGTCCACTTTAGTCCAATTCCAGTCCACTTTAGCCCAACTCCAGTCCACTTTAGCCCAACTCTAGTCCACTTTAGCCCCACTCCAGTCCACTTTAGCCCAACTCTAGTCCACTTTAGCCCCACTCCAGTCCACTTTAGCCCAACTCTAGTCCACTTTAGCCCCACTCCAGTCCACTTTAGCCCAACTCTAGTCCACTTTAATCCAACTCCAGTCCACTTTAATCCAACTACAGTCCACTTTAGTCCAACTCCAATCCACTTTAACCCAACTCCAGTCCACTTTAACCCAACTCCAGTCCACTTTAACCTAACTCCAGTCCACTTTAACCTAACTCCAGTCCACTTTAGTCCAACTCCAATCCACTTTAGCCCCACTCCAGTCCACTTTAGCCCCACTCCAGTCCACTTTAGCCCAACTCTAGTCCACTTTAGCCCAACTCTAGTCCACTTTAGCCCAACTCCAGTCCACTTTAATCCAACTCCAGTCCACTTTAGCCCAACTCTAGTCCACTTTAGCCCCACTCCAGTCCACTTTAGCCCAACTCTAGTCCACTTTAGCCCCACTCCAGTCCACTTTAGCCCAACTCTAGTCCACTTTAATCCAACTCCAGTCCACTTTAACCCAACTCCAGTCCACTTTAACCTAACTCCAGTCCACTTTAACCTAACTCCAGTCCACTTTAGTCCCACTCCAGTCCACTTTAGCCCAACTCCAGTCCACTTTAGTCCAATTCCAGTCCACTTTAGCCCAACTCCAGTCCACTTTAGCCCCACTCCAGTCCACTTTAGCCCAACTCTAGTCCACTTTAGCCCAACTCCAGTCCACTTTAGTCCAATTCCAGTCCACTTTAGCCCAACTCCAGTCCACTTTAGCCCCACTCCAGTCCACTTTAGCCCAACTCCAGTCCACTTTAGCCCCACTCCAGTCCACTTTAGCCCAACTCTAGTCCACTTTAGCCCCACTCCAGTCCACTTTAGCCCAACTCTAGTCCACTTTAGCCCAACTCCAGTCCACTTTAGCCCAACTCTAGTCCACTTTAGCCCAACTCCAGTTCACTTTAGCCCAACTCCAGTCCACTTTAACCCAACTCCACTCCACTTTAGCCCCACTCCAGTCCACTGTTATCCAACTCCGGTCTGTTTTATTCTGATTTCAGTTCGTTTATCTATAAAGTCCTGTTTGGTCGGAGCAGTGGCGGAGCTAGAGGGGTGGCAACAGAGCCCTTGCCACCCCTACTGCCACCCTGCTGGAAATGGTCATTTTAAAATATAATACTTATGAGATCGGCAAAGATTTGCCAGGAAAACTGTAATTTCCGACTGTTCCTGAAGGCAGCCTGATGCTGTAGCAGCTCACTGACGCTGTTCATTGGTTAAACTGACATGTGGTTCCTGCTTGATCCAAAACACACCCGCGGCTTTAGAGTACACCGTTGAGGAGTTTTGCAGGTATTTACAACATTTTACCACTCAGCGGTAACTGCTGAGTTACCTTCCTAATGAGAGGCGGCACTTGTCATACATTTCTAAAAAGAAAAAAAAAATGGTCGTGCACCGCTCCGTAGTGCCTCGTTTATTATATTAGCCATGCTAGTGCTGATAGATCGTGTTTTAGACAGATTCTTTTAACATGTTTTAGTGCACATGCTGCCCTGTAATGTTTTATTCATTTGTCCAGGATTTATCTCCCAACTCTTGCTTGAAATGTGTGGTAAGAATATGTGAAAAACCATTGTT
This sequence comes from Gambusia affinis, assembly GCF_019740435.1. Classification (NCBI taxonomy): domain Eukaryota; kingdom Metazoa; phylum Chordata; class Actinopteri; order Cyprinodontiformes; family Poeciliidae; genus Gambusia; species Gambusia affinis. The sequence continues at coordinate 802,602 of NC_057869.1, read as the reverse complement.
AAGTTTTGAATTATAACCTAACTAGTTATATTAATTAACTTAATTAATCTATTTTTAATTTAGTATTATTTTAGCTAGGGCTGCACAGTGGCGCAGTTGGTAGAGCTGTTGCCTTGCCTCTGTCATGTTTTGCGGTGGTGGAGGTGAGGCAGAAACGCAGATGAACCAGATTGCATGTAAAATATGATAAATTTAATGGAACAAACCAGAACACAGGGAACAGGACGACGGAGTGACGAGACATAGACGTGACGAGGATCCGACAAGACACAGAGACACAGGTGACACTAAATACACATAAGGTAATCAGGGAACGAGACACACCTGGGAACTAATCAAGGGGAGACAGGACAACACAGAGACTCAGACACACAGGAAACTAGAAATAAATACACCAAAAAACATAGAACCTGACAGCCTCTCGCCCGGGACGCAGCTGGAGATAGGCACCAGCAACCCTCCCAACCCCATGGACCTTACCAAGCTCCGCCCACAACCGACCCACGTGACCGCAAGTCTCACAAGCAAAGCCTCGTAGCGCATATTTCTATGTAAACATGACTCCATTAGTGCATTATTTCTACCGGATTTTCACAATATATCAGCTACTAGAATGGACAGAGGAAATAACAAGTTCATGTCATCATCTGGGAGGAGGTTACTGGTTTTTCAATCACAAGCTGGTTGCAAACCTGAGGCCAGCAGGTGTCAGTCAGCCAGTTACGGTAGATCTGAAATTTGGTTTGATGACCTCAATATGAGAAGCTACAGACTGTTAAGAGCAACCAAAGAGCTCTGTTAAGGTAAAGAAGCCATTTGTTTGTTAAAATTTTATGAAATCTATTTTTTCTATTTGATGTTTTATGAATGACGATGCGACCGTCACAAACGAACGACGTAATTAGTCCAACTTTTAGAAACTACAGCGGCTGTAATGAGCCACAGCAAAGGTAAACAAAAGTAAAATAACCCGAACAGGTGATCAACTCAAAACCACTCGTACCTTTTTAGTCTGTCTCTCTTTGTAGTTTAAACACACCTGTTACCGTGGCAACCGCCTGCGCCCCGCAAGACGAGCAAAGATTACGTTACAAACATAACATTCAGTCCGTTACGACATCAAGTTTCCAGGCTTGATATTTATTTCTGGATTATTAATCGCTTCCCTGAACACAGCGATGGTTGATTTACTAGCTGTACTTGGTGCTAGAGTGGCTAACACGAGTAACAGTTTAGTCCAAAGCCTTTTCTGCTAAAATAAAATCTTTAGTGTGTGTCAGATACAGTACACATTGCATATTGATCTGTTTAGCTAACGTTAGACTGTGTAGCAGACAGGCTTCAAGGTGTAGAAGTTGTATCAGAACTGCTATTATGCTGTACTTAGCTAACGAGAAGCTCGTGTTTGTGAGACTGCCACCCACGTGACCACGTAGAATGTGCATCAGCCAATGAAAAGCGGCCCCTCTGGTAAGGTCCATTAGGGACGAAGGGTGTTCAGAAAATGGATGGATGGATGGATTATTTTAGCTAGCTACAGAAATCAGAGATCCTCCCCCCCCCCACGCCGCTCCAAGGTGTCCTGGTTTTCCCAAATTAAAATATGGCCACCCTATATATGGACCCCTCTGATAAAGCCTTGCTCAGCCTTTGGCCACCCCTTAAAAAATGTCTAGCTCTGCCACTGGGTTGGAGAGGTGTGAACGCTAACTGACCTCTGACCTCTGATCCTCCAAACTTCGGTCAGGGTTCGGTTGAAGTGAACATTCAAACATTTGGTTTGAATGTGAACATCAAGCGGACAGGAGATTGCTCCAAAAGCAGGAAGTGGACTACAGCGCAGGGCATTCTGGGTAAATATGACCAAAGCTACCGTACTAGCATAGCGCTAGCAGAAGCACTAGTCTTTTTCCTGGCTCTTAACGACAGACTAAAGAGAAATCCTCCAACCACTAAAATCTGACGCCTCCATTTTGTTTCTATTTGGTGAAAGAGGAAGTTGCTCTCAGTGTCTTCAGAGGTTTTTGTTTCGTTTCGTGTCACTGCTAATAGCAGGGTTTATATTTTCTTAATGCTTTAGCATTTTGGCCAAGAATTCTTCAAGAAGACGTTTATTTTCATGCTTTAACTTTGAAAAGAGTGAAGACTGCAAAGCAGTTCTGTTTCCTTTCCTCACATTATCTCAGATTCTTTTTTTAAAGAAACTTCATTGGTAGATAAACAAACAGACGAGATATTGAAACAGAGTTAAAGAAGAAAACAAAACTTGGATGAACAAACAACTAGGGATAATTTAACACATGCAAAGATTCTTATAGAGACATTTTTTTTCCCTCATGTTCTCAATTCCAATATGGTGGAATGTGGCGCTTTAGCATTAGCTTCTGTTAAATACTGTGTTGTTATAGCGCTTTATAACAACACTATAACAGCTAGTAGTGCTGGTTGACATTTCTGGCTTTCTGGGTCTCTCCTGCAGGACCAGGACCGAACCGGAACCGGTCCAGTCTGGTTCTCCCATTGAGGATGTGTGTTGTGGCTGCTCCGGCTCTAAACGGTGTTTGCTGCAGAACTTTTGAACTTCTCTGTTGGGAACCGCCTCTGAGAGCAAACAGCTCTTTAGGAAACGAGCCGCCGTCTCTGATGAATCGGCCGCCTCGTCCTCCGGCCTCATTTCGGTGGCGTTTGGCCGCCGTTATGGCCGCCATCATCAGATAAATAAGCTCCTCTCTGGAGCGGCGCGGCGATTCAGCCGAGGGTTAATTAAACATTTACATACAGATGCTTGGATATGTATTGTAGCGGGAGATGATTTAGACGGGGAGCGTGCGCGTTAATCAGAGGCGGTGGGAGGCCGAGTGTTGGCGGCTCCGTGCTAATTGGCACCATGCTGGCCGCCGTTTCCTCCTCCGTTTCCTCTCTAATGTGCCTTTTTCCTGATCAGGACGCTCCTCGCCCCCTCATGGCCCCTGAATGAACCAAAACCTGCTACTTTCCACATTAACTGTCCTTAATTTCTTCATTAAATCCAGACGGACTCTTCATGGATCAGCCGCTGCGGCGTCTCCGCCTTTCCAAGGGATTTATTTATGGATGTTGCAGCAATTAGAGGAACTTTTCCAGACGTTTTGCTGAGTTATTCCGTCTTCCTGATGAGAGAGGAGGCGTTAAAGGAGCCCTGAATGATCCGGCGAGCAAAACTACTCACTTAAATGAGTTTAGTTTTAATTTGTAAACGAGGAATAATTGTGTTTGAGATCATTTTCCGTGTCTGATTTCTGCTTCCCGGTAACGATGGCAGCCTGGTGGTTTTTAAAGAGGAAGTTGGAGCTTCTTCCTGTTGGCTTGTCTTTTTTTTTTTTTGTTTTTTTTTTCATTCGTCTCACGTCCTGCAGAGCTTCCCATCCTGACCCGCTTGGTTCTGCCAGAGCCGGTTCTGGTGGCGGTTCTGATTGTGATTGAGCAGCGGATGATAACTCTGCAGCGGCATTAACCCCGTCCTGCTGAAACGGCCTGATGGATTAAAGAAGCGCTCCTGGCCTGGAGCCGGGCGGGATGATGTGGGAGACAAACGTTGATGAACCGGGTCGGTACCAGGTGATGGTTCTGCTGGCAGACAGACCCATTGGTTCTGTTCTGAACAAGGAGCGCTTCACTTCTGACCCGGAAGCTGGATCATCTGGATCAGGATCTGGATCCAGAATCTGGATCTGGATCAGAATCTGGATCTGGAAGTTTCTGTAAATGTTGTTCCAGTTGGCAGCCTTCATCCTCGTCCTCCTCCTCTCAGATGAATTTTAGATTTTTTCCTGCCTTTAACTCCGGCTCTCAGCAGAAAGATTTGTTCAGTAATTCAAAGCGATGGCTGCAGGATCCAGACTGAAGCTGCTGCTGCTGCTTCTGTATTCTGGTTGAGCTGCTCTTTCCTCTTTCTGCTTCTTTGATTATCTCTCATTCTTCCTCCGTCTGGCTTTTTGTTCTTGACCCAGAAGTCCCAGGGAGGCGGCTGCGTCTTCTTCTGTGGTGGATCTGGGAATAATGATGCTCTCCTCGGGCCAGATCCACCTCTGTGTTTGGGTCAATGCCGCCTGCGTCTGATGGCAGCGCCGCCGTAAACCGCAGCCGGATTAATCCCAATTAGCCGGGCTGTCATTTTTCTGCAGCGCCGTGTGTGTGTGTGTGTGTTGGGGGGGGGTGATGACGGCCATGGTGTGTTCAGGTGGCGCTGCGTTCAGGGTCGTGGTGCGTTCAGGGTCGTGGTGTGTTCAGGGCCATGGTGGATTCAGGTGGCGCTGCGTTCAGGGTCGTGGTGCGTTCGGGGCCATGGTGCGTTCAGGTGGCGCTGCGTTCAGGGCCGTGGTGCGTTCAGGGTCGTGGTGCGTTCAGGGCCATGGTGCATTCAGGTGGCGCTGCGTTCAGGGTCGTGGTGCGTTCAGGGCCATGGTGCATTCGGGGCCATGGTGTGTTCAGGTGGCGCTGCGTTCAGGGTCGTGGTGCATTCGGGGCCATGGTGCGTTCAGGGCCGTGGTGCGTTCAGGTGGCGCTGCATTCAGGGCCGTGGTGCGTTCAGGTGGCGCTGCGTTCAGGGTCGTGGTGCGTTCAGGTGGCGCTGCGTTCAGGGCCGTGGTGCGTTCAGGTGGCGCTGCATTCAGGGCCGTGGTGCGTTCAGGTGGCGCTGCGTTCAGGGCCATGGTGCGTTCAGGTGGCGCTGCGTTCAGGGTCGTGGTGCGTTCAGGGTCGTGGTGCGTTCGGGGCCATGGTGCGTTCAGGTGGCGCTGCGTTCAGGGCCGTGGTGCGTTCAGGGTCGTGGTGCGTTCAGGGTCGTGGTGCGTTCGGGGCCATGGTGCGTTCAGGTGGCGCTGCGTTCAGGGTCGTGGTGCGTTCAGGGCCATGGTGCGTTCAGGTGGCGCTGCGTTCAGGGTCGTGGTGCGTTCAGGGCCATGGTGCGTTCAGGTGGCGCTGCGTTCAGGGCCGTGGTGCATTCGGGGCCATGGTGCGTTCAGGTGGCGCTGCGTTCAGGGTCGTGGTGCGTTCAGGGCCATGGTGCGTTCAGGTGGCGCTGCATTCAGGGCCGTGGTGCGTTCAGGTGGCGCTGCGTTCAGGGTCGTGGTGCGTTCAGGGCCATGGTGCGTTCAGGTGGCGCTGCGTTCAGGGTCGTGGTGCGTTCAGGGCCATGGTGCATTCAGGTGGCGCTGTGTTCAGGGCCATGGTGTGTTCGGGGCCATGGTGCGTTCAGGGACCTCGCCACTGAACCTGCAAAACCCCCTCGGCCCGCTGAAGTTACAGAGTGAAAAATTATTATTTTGGATTATTCAGAAAAAATATTTATTTATTAATGCAATTAACTGTCTTTTCATAAAATCTAAACATTTAGTTTCAAATGAAATATTTATTTAGAAAGCTAAATTTTTAGCATAAAACCAAATATTTAGCTTACTAATTAATATTTATATTTTAAATAACATTTATATGTACTTAGATGACTATGTAACTTACAAATTAAATATTTAGTTAGTTTGCTAACTACTTAGTTTGAAAGTGAATGGCTAGCTCTGACCTAACTAAATATTTAATTAGCTCCAAGTAAAATGTTTAGTTAGAAGCTAGATATTTAGTCAGAGTTAAATATTTTGAAACTAATTTCTTTGCTTGGAAACTTATCAATTAGCTTGCAGTTAAATATTTAATATCTATAGGCAAACTGGCTAAATATTTGGCTTTTCTAGTTAGCAAGCTAAACCTTTAGCCTCAGACTAAATGATTAAAACTGAATTGTTTGTTTGAAGCTTCATTTTGAGGTTGTAAACTAAATATTTGTTTTGAGAGTTATGTTTATAATATTGTGAATAACGGTGAAAATGTAACTTTGAAAAATGAAGCCAGTTTCTTTTGACAGAATAAATTATTCTGTTAATTTCTGAGTGAGTGTCTCTGTAATCAGGCTGCAGCTTCAGCCTCACCTGAGGAACTAAATGTTAAATCTGCAGAAGCCGCCACTTCTTATTTGAATCAAGTGGAGCAGAAAAAGCCGTCTGCTGAAAATGGAAAACAGGAGATGATTTTAGCTAAATAAAAAAATAAATGAACACAAAACGAGGAGCAGTTTAAAATATAACTAGAGTCTATAAATGTATTTAAAGAACGGCAGCAGATGAAACCCAGACAGAACAAATGTTCTGGTGTTTGTGGTAAACAGTCTCCAGATTCCTCCTCTTGTGTTTCTCTGCCAGACGATGATAATAATAATAATAATCCATGTTCACCTGCAGCGGCGGCAGCTCACCTGTGAAGCTTCAGAGCGCCGTGTTTATTCGGCGCCTTGTTTCAGTGAGATGAACTGAGCGTCGGCTCGCAGCTCAGCTTTAATGTTCTGGGTTTCCTCAGGCGGTAAACAGCTCTGCTCTTCCTCCTCCTCCTCCTCCTCCTCCACGTTCAGCAGGAAACATGCGGCTTTGTGGGGACCGTCCAGGTGCTGGACCTGGTGAACTCGTTAACTCCTCACCTCTGATGCTCTGGTTATATTTAACTGATAGAAAGGAACTAAATCAAGATCTAAATATAACTTGATTTAGTTCCTTTCTATTAGTTAAAATTGTAAATTTAAGTTCAGTCTTTGTCCCCTCAGTGCTGGACGTGTCGCAGGTTTGACATCTTGTCCTCGGATCAGAGGACGCCTGGACAAGACGGACACAAACTGGTTTTCCTGGTTAGACTGGTTAGACTGGTTAGAGCCCTGATGGTTCTGCCTTTTGTTTATTTCACATTCATGGGGAATTTAAGGACATTTCAGGTATTTTTCTGATCTCCTGCAGGTTTTAATGGAGGTGGAAATTTGAACTTTTCTCTGGCCTTCACAGGATAATAACAAAAGTGAGCGCTTAGTTTGAATAAATTAAAATGATGACAGATTTGATGTAAAACTGATCTCCGGTTGATTCTCTAAATCACGGCAGGATGTTCAGGTCCTTCTGCAGAGTCAGCTTCACATGGAGTTTATAATTAGAGAGACTTTAACTCGTTAATTTTGATTAAATAATTACAGATTTTTAGGCAATTAATCAAATTTTTTTGTCTGTGTGTTTCTGGTACGGCAGTAACTCTGACGCACAGCTACATGCTAACAGCGGTGATGAAGCTCCGAGTTAATTTCTGCTTCCAGCGATTTGATTGGACGACGGGAAACACCATTGATGTGTCCAAGTTGTGCTAAAAGCATTTAGCCTAGCAGAAGGTGTGCTAGCCTAAAATAGCATCTGAATGCTAACATGTCAAAGCTAATGCTAATGTTAGCATCCACATGTATAAAAAATGAAAAATCAGATAAACTTTAAAGATGAACTTTGCTCCAACCTGATGGCTGAATATTAAATACATAATTTAGCAGCAAGAAGTGTTTTTGAAATGAAAATGTTGCTTATTCTGTGAATACACAGTAAATTTTTTTTTTTTTTTTCCCCGACCAGGGGGTCTTTTTGTGGCTCTAATGTCCCTTAATCCACAGCAGGCTGACAGGAAAGGGGGAAAGACATGCGGCAAATGTCGTCGGGTCAAACCCGCAACGGCCGCGTCGAGGACTGAAGGCCCCCAAACGTGGGGCGCCGGAGCACGCCCCACTACACAGTAAATTTGGAAGGGTCTATATTGGTCCACTCTTGATTGAGTTAAAACATTTTGAAGTGTTATTTGTGATAGAGTTGAATCAACACCTTTAATTTAACACACATCAATGTTGACTTTACCTAACACTGTGTGTAGTGTCAAAATACATACAGTACATACAGTACATACAGTACATACAGTACATACAGTACATACAGTACATACAGTACATACAGTCCATACAGTCCATACAGTACATACAGTCCATACAGTACATACAGTCCATACAGTCCATACAGTACATACAGTCCATACAGTACATACAGTCCATACAGTACATACAGTACATACAGTACATACAGTACATACAGTACATACAGTACATACAGTACATACAGTACATACAGTCCATACAGTCCATACAGTACATACAGTACATACAGTACATACAGTACATACAGTACATACAGTACATACAGTCCATACAGTCCATACAGTACATACAGTCCATACAGTACATACAGTCCATACAGTCCATACAGTACATACAGTACATACAGTACATACAGTACATACAGTACATACAGTACATACAGTACATACAGTCCATACAGTCCATACAGTACATACAGTCCATACAGTACATACAGTCCATACAGTACATACAGTCCATACAGTCCATACAGTACATACAGTCCATACAGTACATACAGTACATACAGTACATACAGTACATACAGTACATACAGTACATACAGTACATACAGTATGGCAATCTGCTGTTTTCCTTCCCACACATTTCAGAAAACTGTTTGCCAAAGGGACTGGAATAAACCAAGTCCTTAATTGGAAGAACATAAAACAAATCCTCTTATTGATACAGTCTGTATTTAAATGATTATCATAATGAAGAGTGTCCACTCTGCCAGGCAAAATAAAAACAAAGATATTCATCACTCAGGCGTCGTGCTGAAGTCCCATCAATGTTGAAAACTGTAGGTTGTGTTAATGTACAGGACTGAATTTATGGAACTTTGCACTGAAAGTGAAACTTTGAAAGTTCATGGAAACCTGCCATGGATGGTCAGGGACATCCATGGCACACAATGGCCACAAGGCAGACCACTGACCAGGGAGGGTCAGGGAGGGTCAGGAGTCTTTGGTGCTGCTCTTGTTTTCACCAACATGCAGGAAGACGGGCTGTTCTGGTTCCACACCAACGAGGAAGGCTTCAACACTGGCTCCTATCTTTGACAAAATGCTAAGACAAATAATTATTAACTATGTATAGCACAGCTACATTCAAATAGCAAACTAAGCTAATGAGAAAGAAGTAGCATCTTTAGAATAACCACATATCTGACAACATGGTCCACAGTTTGACATGAGCTGTTTGGATTCTTCTTGTGGCCTTTGTAGGAAGAATCACATGAACCAACAGAAGAAGGCCTGTTTTTTTCAGCCTGGAGGAAAAAACTTTAGGATAATAAATAAATATTTTAAAGAGAAGTGTGAGCAGAACTAGTGTTGGACTTGTAGCATCAAGCCACCGGTCCAACACAGCCACTCTGCCCATTATGGAGTCTAAAGCCAAAAACTTCAGAAAACAACTCTGCAGCTAAATAATGTTAATTTAAATAGCCTTCAGGTTTTTCTGACAGTTTTAATGTTCGGTTAACCACCCACCTGGTTGGCTAGCTTTAGCTGCTAACAAAAATACTAAACATTCGTATCACAATTCAACTTCCGTTAAGCAAACTATATATATGACTCGATACTCTTGAGCAAACGGAAAATTAATGCATCCATAAAAAATAATCAAAAACATGATAATCTTAACATGGGGCTTGCCTTGTTACGATAAGCTCCTGACAAGACGCCATACGGCAAACCCGTGACGTCACAGCCCCGTCAGAATTGTGGGAGGAGCTCTTTAATGATAATCACCAGACAGAGCTGCTCAAGTTAAGCTCTGGAAAGACACCGACTCTTCTGGGAAACTAACACTCCTATCGTTGAAACAGTTAACACTTTAGATTAAAACGAGATTGATTACAGTCACTGATATATTTTATTCCAGTTATAATAATAATAGATAATAATGACACTAAGCTTCTGCAGGATAATTTGGACTTTAACTGAAACAGTTAAAGTCCAAAGTGTTTGCTCTCTCCAGGTCAGAAACGTCACTGCTGGTCTAATTTGTCCTTTTTGGTCTGGGACCGTTTCCATGGTTACATGTCCAGAGTGTCCCTGCCAGCCGTCCACTGATGATGGATAAAAGGATTTCTCACTTCAACCTTCAATAGAAGCTGATGACAGCTTCATTTTGTCAGCCACCACTAGATGGCAGCAATTCCTGACGGCTGGAGCTTTAAAAGTTAAAAATAACATAAGATATTTGATTGACATAGACTGAATCCAGATGACAATTAATTGTTCTGCATATAATAGAGTTTGAATAAATTATTGAGGTTCTTGTAAGGATGAAATATCGAGTTAATATGAATTTATGACCTTTAAATTCTCTTAAAGTTGCATGAACGAAGCGACTTCGCATAGATATGAGTTCACTCTCCGCTGCTTCGTTTCCTGGTAATTTCCTAAAAATGACAAATAATAATGTCCACCGGAGGAAAAACAATTAGAGCCGTGGAAGAAGAAAAGCACATCTTCACGGCTGTCAGCGGGAAAATGAATATTTGTGGAGAAAAGCCAAAGACTGCGGCGGCTTCTCCCATCCATCAGCGGAGCTAATTCTCAGGGAGCCGCGGCGGCTGAAAAACAGCCATAATTTAGTCCGTCCTTATGTATTTATCAAGATGAATAATCAGGAGGGAGAAGCTGAGGATCGCTCCGACGCATCTGTAGCGAACGCAAGCAATTAAGTCATCACTTGGTCACGTGATGCTTTTGATATAGGACTTTAAGTTTCGTTTTCATTCAGTTGGTGTGCAAGCAGTAATTGAAAAGACAATGGACTTCTAGCAACTCCTAACCTTCTGGTTGGAGAGGCATACGGTATGGACAATTGACTGAAATATTCTTGTGTTTGTATATGTGTAATAAGTTTCATTTGAATAATTCATGTAAGGATACATGACGGTTTACTGACGTATATTTGTTACCGTGTATTTTATTGCAGTGTTCACGGTGGTCTTGGGCATTCTGAAAATTTATTTAATAAAGCCTTTGAAACCATCAGTCGGAGCGTTGCACCTTCATCAGCCAGTGAGAAAAGTTGGGAGCAGCTATAGTGAACACGTGCACCGTGTGCAGCGCAGCTCGGCTCGACGCTGGAGAACAACGAGGGAGGCCGCGCGGTGAAAGCAAGCTGTGAACTTCTCGCCAGCCATGCTGAGATGGATCGGGGAGAGGGGAAAAGGACCGTTGCAGCTTGAAGGCTACAACTCGCCTGCAGCTTAAAGAAAACTACCGTTCGTCTTTCAACCTTGCAATCTGCTCGGACCGTTGCGATTGCAGTGACTTGCAAAATATGGCGTCGGCTTGCAATGAGGACAAGGATTGAGACTGCGCCGTTTCCACAAGTCAACACAAGAGGGCAACAACGCGCCGTGGTCGTGAGTGGTATCACCAAGCCCTTGGCTTTCAGGTTTTCAGTTGATAAGAAACATTTTCACATGTAAATATTTGAATTTAAGTGTGAAAGGCCATTGTGTACATGTTTTGTGTGAATATTTCTGGCCTGTGTTATTAAGGGACTTGATATTTCTACTTTGGATTTCTTGTTTGGTTTATATGTGTATGCTTGATATTTGAAATTATTACTGAGGTTAACTTGTAGCACAAGTTTAGTTTAAGGTTTTGCTTAAGAGTTTGATTATTAATAATTCAGAAAATGGATCAAAGTGAAGAGAGTGCTCTTGTACTTGAGGGAGTAATTCAGGCTCTTGAAGAAGAAAAAATAGACTTACAAACAAAGTTAGAAACTGAAACAGATGCAACATTAAGAGACCAAATGACAGAACGCATTGCTGAAATTTGTAACAGTTTGCAAGCACATAGTGTAGAGAGTCAGGAACCAATTTCTGAATCTGAACAACCTAGGCGATCAGAAAGAGAGCGTAGACCAACCGAAAAGTGGCTTAACTATGCAAAAGAAGAGAGTGCCAAAAAGGAAAGAAAGTTTATGTTAACTTATGTAAGCTTTAAAGGTGAGGTTCAGTACATTAGGAGTCAACTCAAAGAAGAATGTGACAAAGAGAGTCTTGAAAATATGACAACTACTTTAGAAAGATATGAGTCACACCTAAAGCAGGAGTATGAAAGCTTACGTGCATTGACCACACCAAGCCAAGACATAAGCGAATGGATAGCTGCACCTCAGTAACTAAGGAAGTAGTTGCTCTGAAAATGCGTTGCTCAGAAATAGGCAAAGAGTTCGATGCTGCTGCAGTGAAGGAATCGCTCATCAAATTACTTCAGAGAGATGATGAAATCAGTATATGGGTCTACTGTATCGAGAGCTGGCGCAGGTAGCGTAGCAGGAAGTCGAATGTCAATAAAAAAAACGGAAGTAGCTGCACGTTTAGCATCCAAACGTGCTGAAATAAACAGAGAGAGTGAAATAGCTGCACAAAGAAAGGAAGTGTTTGCTCAGCAAGAGAAGTTGAAAATGTTGGAAAACCAAAGGGATCTGGAAGCTATGCAAGCTGAATATGATGTGTATGAGGAGGAGGAAATGAAAATGAATGTTGAAACAGGAGAAAAGCAAGAAATAACTCTGCCTCCAAGTCAGCCCCAAGGAGAAAGGAAAAGTATATCTCTGTCTCCAGGTCAGTTCCAAACTCAGTATAACCCAGCGCCATGTGCTCAGATTGAAACACCAGTCCCTCTTCGTTCTGAAAAACAGTCAGAGCAAAAGCTGAATGATGCGACGCTAGTGCAAGCCTTCAAAGAATCTCTGATGATGACAAGACTTCCAGCACCGGAGCCATCCGTTTTTACTGGTGATCCGCTGAAATTCACTGAATGGCGTACCAGCTTTAAAGCCTTAATAGAGACTACCTGTACAAGCCCAGCACATAGACTGTTTTATCTCAGAAAATACATAAGCGGAGATGCGCTGTCTGTGCTGGAAGGAACCTTTTACCGAAGTGATGATGAAGCATATACGCAAGCCTGGGATGCACTGAACAAGCGCTATGGACACCCATTCATAGTGCAAAGAGCTTTTAGGGGTAAACTTAGTAGCTGGCCCAAGATAGGACCAAAGGAGCCACTAAAATTAAGAGAGTTCAGTGATTTTCTTGTGTCATGCAAAAATGCAATGCCTCATATATCAGGTCTTAAAGTTCTAGACGATTGTGAAGAGAATCAAAAGCTACTCCAGAAACTTCCTGACTGGGTAACAACTCGATGGAATCGAATTGTCACCAAGGAATTGGATGACTGCAAGCCATACCCAAGTTTTGAAGTATTCTCAGACTTCTTAGCCGAGGAGGCACGCATTGCCTGCAACCCGGTTTCCTCGCTTCATGCCTTGAAGAAGACAGACGAGAAACCAGGCACAGAAGTAAAACGCATCAAGGCCAGAACCCTAGTGACAACAACAAGGGTTGCTCAAAGGAAAGATCCTCCAGCTAAGAATTCAGGTGAATCAGCAGGCTCGACAAATAATTCACCTGCTGCTCAAACAAAGAATCAAATAAAATGCATATGCTGTCAAGAAAACCACTTCATTTACAAATGTGAAAAGTTTGCTGCTCTGACTCTTGAAGAGAAGAAAGCGTTTGTGAAAACCAACAAGATGTGCTTCGCCTGCTTGAGAGTTGGCCATGTTGCAAAAGATTGTCGGAAAAAGGCTACATGCAATGTTTGTAGAAAAAGCCATCCAACTCCGCTTCATGACGAACCGGCTCAAGAGGAGAAGCCTGAAGCCAACCAACAGAGAGACAGTACCGCTATTGCTTCATGTAGTATGAACATGGCGAATGCTGAACGCACTTCAATGATTGTCCCAGTGTGGCTGTCTAGTACTGTTAAGAGTAGCCCAGAGATCTTAGTGTATGCTCTGTTAGATACACAAAGTAGCAATACATTTGTCACTGAAGATGTGTGTGAAAACTAGAAGCACACACTGAGCCAATTAAGCTCAAGTTGTCAACAATGACTGACAGGTCAATAGTGAATTGTCACAGAGCCTGTGGGTTAAAGGTCAGAGGATACAGTTCCGAAGAATGCATTGAACTACCACCAGCTTACACTCGAGACGATATTCCGTTGGAGAAGACCAGCATTCCAACTCGGGAAACAGCCAAAGGATGGACACATTTGCTTAGCATAGCTGACGAGATGCCAGATTTGCTAGACTGTTCTGCTGGACTGCTAATAGGCTACGATTGCGTCAGAGCTCTAAAACCAAAAGAAGTCGTATCCGGAGCAGAGCATGAGCCATATGCAGTGAAAACAGACCTCGGGTGGAGCGTGGTTGGTGCCAAAACGCCTAATACTGGTGGAGAAACAAATGCAGGATTCTGCTATCGCACCTCTGTAAAGGAAATTCCACCTATTACACCTGTATGCGATTAAGGCTCTTGAGAGAGATTTTCAGGATACAAATCCTACAGATGTAACGATCTCCCAAGAAGATATTCAGTTCCTACATATTCTGAAAGAGGGAATCCATCATAATGACAATGGTCATCTGGAGATGCCTCTGCCTTTCAGAGAGCGTCCCCAGCTTCCTAACAACCAGCATCTAGCCACAGTTAGGCTGAAACATCTGAAAAGAAAAATGGACAAAAATTCCAAATACAAGGAGGACTATGGTCAGTTCATGGTCAATGTTTTCAAAGATGGTGATGCAGAGGAAGTCCATGCAACATCAAAAAGATGGGAACACCTGGTACATACCACACCATGGAGTGTACCACCCGAAAAGCCAGAAAAGATTAGAGTTGTCTTGACTGCTCTGCCAAATATGAAGAAGGCACTTAGTTGAATGACCACCTTCTCACGGGACCGGATTTAACCAACGCCTTGACTGGAGTGCTGTGTCGGTTCCGACAGTATCCAATTGCAATCAACTGCGACGTGGAGAAAATGTTCCACCGCTTTCATGTCACTCCAGAAGATCGGGATTTCATGAGGTTCCTGTGGTGGGAGAATGGGAACACAGCAAGTGAGCCCAAGGAATACCGCATGAGGGTGCACATATTTGGAGCGTCATCATCGCCAGGTTGTGCGAATTACGGTATGAAATACCTCGCCACCAAATATGAGCATGAGTACCCCATGGCAGCAAGCTTCATCCGCAGAAACTTTTATGTGGATGATGGTCTTGTCAGTTTGGACACCGTGGAAAAGGCCAAGCAACTTGTTCATGAAGCAAGAGAAGTCTGTCAGAAGGGACAGCTGCGTCTGCACAAGTTTATTTGCAATAACGAAGAGGTTTTGGAGAGCATTCCAGAGAGTGAGCGTGCTCCACAAGTCAAGGACGTGGACTTAAACTACGCAGAGCTACCAGCTCAGAGAGTGCTAGGAGTTAAGTGGAACATCGAAAAGGATGTCTTCTCATTCAATGTGGTCCAACAAGAAAGAACAGCCACTCGTCGAGGCATCTTATCCACAGTCGCCAGCATATATGATCCGCTAGGATTTCTGGCCCCCTACATTTTGACTGGGAAAAGAATCTTGCAAGAAATGTGCAAGCGAGGTGTAGGTTGGGATGAGCCTGTCCCTTGGAGCTAAGGCGAGAAGTGGGAGGCATGGCTCAATGACCTGAACAATCTTCAAACCGCTCAAATAACAAGGTGCTTTGTTCCCAACAATCTTGGCATGATCCAGAAAATAGAGCTGCATCACTTTTCCGATGCCAGTAACGATGGCTATGGGCAGTGCTCGTATATCAGGATTGTGGCTGAAGAACAAGTCCATTGCACTTTAGTTATGGCCAAGGCTAGGGTAGCACCCATGAAGATTGTCAGTATTCCACGTCTAGAGCTCACCGCTGCCACAATCTCTGCAGCCGTAAGTAAAGTTCTCAGAGAAGAGCTTGACTTGAAGATCGATGCTGAGTACTTTTGGACGGATTCACAAGTGGTACTAGGGTATATCAAGAATGAGGCCCGCCGTTTTCACGTTTTTGTTTCGGCAGTTCAGAAGATCATAGACTCTACTGACCCCAATCGATGGTTTTACGTTGAAACAAGTCAAAATCCGGCAGATTATGCTTCAAGAGGACTCAAGGTGGCAGATCTGATGGCATCAGATTGGCTAAAGGGACCTAAGTTCTTATGGGAACAAGAAATTGTGACTAATCCAACAACCCCAGAGCTTCTCATAGGTGACCCAGAGGTCAAAATCCTGAAAACTGATGTTGTGCAGGAAGATAACCTCCTGATAAGGCTGGCAAGGTTTTCAGACTGGGTCACTTGCCTTAATGTCATTGCTCGCATTCAGAGGCTGGCTCTTAAGGACGTGTCTGGGCCTGTTACAGTGGAGGGAAGCGAAAAGCAGCTCTCGTGCTTATCAAGTTGGCACAAAAGGAAGCATTTGGAGAAGAGCTAAAGCTGCTCAGCCAATCACAAAAACTCAGGAGAACTCACAAAATGTATGAACTCGATCCGTTTCTTGAGGACGGAGTGCTCAGAGTTGGTGGCAGGTTAAGAAGGTCATCAGCATCGCTAGAGTTCAAACATCCGTAATACTCCCGAAAGAAGGCATCATAACGCATCTGATACTTGATTATTGCCATAAAAGAACACAGCACCAAGGCCGAGGGCAAACACTGAATGATCTCAGAGCCAATGGCTACTGGATTATGGGTGCTAGTAAAGTTGTGGCCAAGCACATCAGGAGTTGCGTGACCTGTAGGAGACTGCGGGGTCGAACTGAAGTACAGCGTATGGCTGACCTGCCTGTTGATCGAATAGAGCCATCTCCTCCTTTCTCATATACAGGCATTGACTGTTTTGGCCCTTTTTACACGAAACAAGGTAGAAAGGAGTACAAGAGATATGGGCTGTTGTTAACATGCCTAAGCTCTAGAGCCATTCATATCGAGATGCTCGACGACCTGACAACTGATGCATTTCTAAATGCATTAAGATGTTTCATCGCAATAAGAGGAACAGTCAGACAAATTAGATCTGACCAAGGCACAAATTTCGTAGGAGCAAAGAGTGAGTTGGGAAAGTGCTTAATGGAACTTGACAAGGAAAGGATTGCGACCTATCTCGCAAGAAAGGAATGTGACTTCCTTATGAATGTTCCGGAAGCCAGCCATATGGGAGGCATATGGGGCGTCAGATTCGGACGACAAGGAGCGTGATGAGTTCTGTCTTAGCTCAGGCTAACGGAAGACTGGATGACTCCTCTTTAAGAACGTTTTTCTATGAGGCCATGTCCATAGTCAACAGTCGCCCGCTGACAACAGACACCCTAACTGATCCCAAAGGTGCTGAACCCTTGACACCCAATCACTTGCTTACTATGAAATCTACAATACCCCTTCCACCTCCAGGAAAGTTTGTTCAAGAAGATCTGTATGCAAGAAAAAGATGGCGGAAAGTACAGTATCTCTCGGAACAGTTCTGGAACAGGTGGCGCCGAGAATACTTGACCAACATCAGCCTTTCAGCAGTGGCATGCAACCAGGCGAAGCAGTGCATATTGGAGATGTAGTCATCGTCAAGGATGAAAACACTCCCAGAAATGAGTGGCCACTAGCTAGAGTAGTTGAGGCACAGGAAGATGATGATGGTCTCGTCCGAAAGGTGAAAATACAAGTAGGCCAAAGTAAGTTAGGACCAAAGGGTGAGCGCTTAACACATCCTTCATTTCTTGAGCGTCCAGTGCAGAAATTAGTTGTGTTAGTTGAAGATTTTGGGTTAAGGTTAAGTTTGAAGTTATTGAAAATTACATGTTTTATTTCTTTGAATATGGTGAAAGTAAACCTTTTGTAATTTTGGTGGCAGTGTAGCGAACGCAAGCAATTAAGTCATCACTTGGTCACGTGATGCTTTTGATATAGGACTTTAAGTTTCGTTTTCATTCAGTTGGTGTGCAAGCAGTAATTGAAAAGACAATGGACTTCTAGCAACTCCTAACCTTCTGGTTGGAGAGGCATACGGTATGGACAATTGACTGAAATATTCTTGTGTTTGTATATGTGTAATAAGTTTCATTTGAATAATTCATGTAAGGATACATGACGGTTTACTGACGTATATTTGTTACCGTGTATTTTATTGCAGTGTTCACGGTGGTCTTGGGCATTCTGAAAATTTATTTAATAAAGCCTTTGAAACCATCAGTCGGAGCGTTGCACCTTCATCAGCCAGTGAGAAAAGTTGGGAGCAGCTATAGCATCAATATTCGGGCGATCAGCGGCCCATGAGCAAACAGGGAGAAGCGCTGGCCTCGGCACATTTCAACGCCGCAGCTATTAACGGACGGCCCGTTATTTATTTCCTCTCCTTCTTATTAACGCCGGACGTGATATTATTCTAATTATATCGGCCCAATCAGCACAGTGCGCTGTCTGTGGCTCATTTCCATTAGCTTTGTCTTTCACACTGTGATACTAATTCAATGAGACATCAAACATTTAAATGGAGGGAGATGCAGAGGTCAGGAGTTTCTCTGTAATTGTGTTTATCTCCCGCCGGATGAGCGATCGCAGCGTCCCAACGCGCCGCTCCCGGATCCCAATGCTAATATGTGTTTAGCTCCGCGCACGCGCAGAACTTCCGCGTGCATGGACACCTGGACAAACTCCTGATGGACGGAGACACTTTGAGACATCAGGAGGAAAAGAGCAAGACTGAAACAGAAACATCCAGGAGGAACTGCACGAGCGAGGAGGAGGAAGAGAGGAAGGCTGGTTATGGAAGTTAATTTATCACTGAAGGTGGAGGGCGACCTCTGGGCGTCCCGCCCTCCCTCCATCACCTCCATCACCTCCTCAGCTGCTCCCGTTAATTGTCGGATCTGGCAGTAAATGAAAATCAAGCGGGTGATAATGAATGGAGGTCATTACTCTGAAGGCTCAGCGTCTCCGCGCCTCCCGGCTCAGTTTTAGCTTGAGGAGGAAACCGGAGACGTTCCTGAGGCTCATGGCGTTCCCAACGTTCCCGACGTTCCCAACGTTCCCAGCGTTCCCAAGGTTCCCAACGTTCCCAGCTTTCCCAACGTTCCCAGCGTTCCCAGCTGAGGTTCCTGCTACATTCATCTTTGGCAAAGCAACCGAAGGTAAAAGCTGCTCCTGCTCTTTAATAGTCAGTAATTATCATTTAGCATCGCGTCACGCAGCGGAGGCTCGGAGTTCCTGATGGTCCCAGTTCTCTGCTGGACCCGTGACGTCAGGCCGTGAAGCGTTTCGTCATTCTTCCTGGCTGTTCTGGGCTTCTCCACCTGCTGAGCATCCGCAGGTTCAGCCACGCAGAAACGGATTGATGGTTTCTGTTAATCTGATCTGATCAATCAATCAAGTCATGGCAAAGGCCACCGGGCCGGGAATCGAACCCGCGGCAGTGGGCCGAACCACGCAGCTCCTCAACAAGACGGCGTCCATCTTACGTGGTCTGTGAGCAGCTCGGGCCAGCGGGGAACCAATCTCAACCGGGCCGAGTCGGCCTCACCAGAACCGGTGAGCTGGAACGGAACCACACACGGCAGAACCAAGAGAGCAGGACCAGGAGACCGGATCAGAACCAAGAGAGCAGAGGAGAAACCACATTTTAAGTTTGTCTGAACCGGATCTCACTGAACAAACTCAGAACCGACCCATCACCTCAACCGGACCTCCCCGTCCAGCAACCGAACTCCCATTCTGTTGCAGAAGAACTTTCTGGACCTTTGAACCATCAGAGTCGGTTCCTCCTGTTCCATGCCGGATCTTCCCGACCGCATATGGACGAACCCGGTTCTGTTCTGGTTGCAGCGGGTTCTGGAGTCAGGCCTGATGGCAGGATTTTCCATCTCCCTCCTCAGAACCCCATCTGGTTTGGTTCGTATCTGGTTTGGGTTTTACTTTAATCTATTTTGGTTTCTCATTTCCTTTTCTTTAGTATAATTTAATAAATTCAATTTTCATTTAATCAGATAATGTTTGTGTGTTCTCTTTTAATGTTTCCCCACCAAACGAGCCTGGTGGACACAACAGAGAGTTCCGACCCAAACAAGACCCAGCAGAGCTTCCAGAACCAGAACCAGGTCCATCTCCTGCAGCAGAGTTTATTCTCTGATTGATCCAACCTGAGGAACAGATTTTATTTCTGACGCTCCGAGTTGTTCTGGTTCTGATGGACCGGTCCAGAGTTGCTGGCTGTTAGAGGAACGTTCTGAATGATTCGGATCATAAATTCCTCTGCGGAGGCAGCGCACCTGGAGGTGGGCGGGGCCTGAGCTCACCTTTTAGCACCTGCAGGTGTGGCGCTGTGTTAACATGTTTTATGAAACAAACGGATCCAAGCGCCTCAGGGTTCGGACCGGGTTCTGGCGGAACCGTTTGTAAAGTTACTCTGTCAAAAAGCAACAGCAATTATTTTTTTTATTCCGCCAGAAAAAGAGGAAAAGATTCATTTTTCATTCATTCATTCACAAATAAAAAAATGTCTATCTTTTGAAGCTAAGTATTTTGTTTCAAGTTTAATATTTTTTGGAGATAAAATTTAGTTTGTAAACTTAGTTTACAAACTAAATTTACTAAGTTTTAGTTTGTAATCTAAATAATATTATAACTTTAGCCTCACTGTACATGAGTGTAGTGGCAATAAATTATGAATTAATTTATCTTGAAACTAAATATTTTGCTTAGTAAGAAAATATTTGTTTTAATCTGAATATTTGCTTTGGCGCCCATCATCCTGTTTATTAGGATCCAGTTCCTCATTTTACCCCCAAAATCTGTAAACATTTTATTTCTTATAACCCAGGTTAACATAGCCCTCACTAAATATACGCCTTTTCATAAAAATTGCTATAAAATGCATAAATAGAAAATAAACAGAGAATAAATAGGTCTTAAGATAGTTTAAATTTAAAAAATAATAATAATTTCAGACATTATAAATGCTAGTTTTCGTGGTATAATATTTTATTTAGTTTTAAACCATATAAAACAGATTTATTTTGTCAGCAGCTAAAACGGTCAAACGTTAGAAAAATCTCTTATTCTGAAGGGTCACATTGACGTAGCCCATGTGACAAGCTCCAGCCAATCGGGTTGCTACGTTCTCTGGCGCAAGAAGAAGAAGCCAAGAGTTGTTCTGTGAAAGAGAAAGATAAGAGAAAATCAACGATTAAAAAGTTTACCTGCTGTCTGGAAACCTTTTTCCATTTTTGGATGAAGAGCTTTCCGCATTTTTTTTTTTTTACTGACTGCGTTCGGGAGTGTTATATGTTACAGAACTGGATTTGGTGAGTTAAAATGTGTATTTTATTTTCTGTGAAGGATGTTATTTGTAAGATAATTTTATTTAGTTGAAACGGAAAGCTAAAGTAGCGCATTTATGTTGTTTTATGTTCTAAAACCGTGGAAGTAACCCCCCCCCTCCACACACACACACACACAATGTTCAGCTGCCAAATCGGCGAGTAGGCCTATATTATTTTATTCAGTACAAAGCAAAGTTACTTTGTTATGCTTTGTTGGTTATTAAACCAGGCCTTTAAGGTTCTGCTGGGAATTGGACCGGGAAATTCCGAGTCGATTGCTGAGTCGGATTCCGCTAGTGAGAAACAAGATGGCGAGCCGTAAACCTGGAGCCCTGTAACTGTAACTGCGCCCCCTGCTGGACATGGCGAATCATCCAAACTGGTATGACCTGCCCATGTTTTCCTGCTGGAAAAATAGCAGTGGAATCAGAGAATCGGGATTAACCCTTCAGGATCACCAGAGAAGAGTTATTGATTTGAAACACAAGTTATTCGGTCTTTTGCTGGATTGTTTTTGTTGTGCTTTTTTTCTTCTCGAACCACATTCAATATCCATTGTTAGTGTGTGAAATGTAAAACTGTCTGTTGTGTTATAATAGAAACAAGAAATGGTTAAAACGGAAAATAAAAAAATATGAATTTCTTAAAAAGAACACTATCCATCCATCCATCCATTTTCTTACACCCTTCTTCCCAAATGGGGTCGGGAGGGTTGCTGGTTCCTCTCCAGCTGCGTTCCGGGCGAGAGGCGGGGTACACCCTGGACAGGTCGCCAGTCTGTCGCAGGGCAACACAAAGACATACAAGACACACAACCATTCACACACATTCACACCTAGGGAGAATTTAGAGAGCCCAATTAACCTAACAGTCATGTTTTTGGACTGTGGGAGGAAGCCGGAGAACCCGGAGAGAACCCACCATGCACAGGGAGAACATGCAAACTCCATGCAGAAAGACCCCGGGCCGGGAATCGATCCCAGGACCTTCTTGCTGCAAGGCAACAGCTCTACCAACTGCGCCACTGTGCAGCCCAAAAAGAACACTAAATAACTAAAATAGATTTAAAAGAGATTAAAAACAAACTGTAAATAAATAGATTAACAGTATGAATTTGAACTTGAATAGAACTATAACCTAAATCGTATCCTAACATTAGGTTTACATTTCAAACGGATTAAATAAAATGTTCTGAAAGAAACATGGACACTATTTTGGATTGAATTTTGTGTAGTTGCACATCGACTGTTTGTAATATTGTTGTTTTTTTCTTTTCAACAAATAATAAACCGGCAGTTTAAACTTATTTTCTGGTCTGTGGTCATTAATACACTTTCTCTACTCCCGTAGCCGAACCTAGCACTGGTCTTATTGTCTGTTCTAACTGTAAACACATCGTGAGTGTTGCATTCTTATCACAGATGAGAACAAATAGATCAGACTGACAGAGAAGGTTTTAATCGGTTTTATTTCGAATGAAACGCTTCCTGCTCCAGCCAGCAGCGGTTAGTCGGTCTCCGTGTTTGCTGCTTATTTGGGTTTTTAAACGGAACCGGTTCGGACAGATGCTTTTGCTCAGATGAAGAGGAGTCTCGCTGCAGAAGGAAAAGTTGCTCCTGACTTTTCTGCTCCACTTCCCTGAAAGTTGGCGCGTCAGCAGGGAGCTGCGTTCCCTGGGTAACCGCGCCACCTCGAATGTAAATAAGTTGCTGTGAAATAAATAATGGGAACAAGTGTGGAGATTTACAGTCTCTGAATCAAACTCCGCACCCTTTGCTCCCAAATATGTTCAATAAAAGATTCCACAAAGGGAACATATGTTTGGCTGTTTGCCTGCGCCGCGCCGCTTTCCAAAGCCGGATCCCGCTCCTGCAGTCGGGGCGAAGCGGGGCGCTGGGACATGAAACATTTATGCTAATTGTTGCGAAACTTCCCACAAAAGAGGCAAGAGGCTTCGGAGCGGAGCTGTCAGGTTGAGGAGCGGGAATCAAAGGCCGCAGCTCTTTAAAGCTGCTGTAGCGACGCGCCGGCATCAGGAGCCCGTCAGGCTGCATTAGCGCAGACGGCCGTCACTCAGCCCTGCAGGCAGCGACTCCTCCATCTCTGTCAGCCGCTCCATCACCGCCGAGGCTGACACACATGAAAGCCGGATGCAGCTGCGGAAGCTCCGGATGCTCCCGGAACGAACATGAGACGCGGCGGCTCAGTCGGCGGCCATGAATCCCGGCTTCAAAGCTACACAAGCGGCGCTGCGCACAGATTTCTGAGGAAAGATGATTCAACACGCTGCAGCTTTCAGCTGGAAATATTTGTTGTGTTTCCTGCTTCTGCTGTTCCGTGGAGCGGACTGCCGGACCGCCGGACCGTCCGGCGACAGATCCTCACAGGCTACCCGGCCGGACTCGCCTCAGCACCGACCGGTTCAGCTGCCGGTCTGGAGCTGGTTTAACTGGGAGAGACAAGCGCTTCGTCAGGGTGGTGTGTTTCCTCATCTCACCTGAAGGGGGCGCGGTCTGGGCCGGGCCCACATCCAACTCCTGCCACCACCTGCAGGACTCCCGGTTCCGATCAAACACCATGTGAGGATTATGGGTTTCAATCAAACATCAACATCAATAATTTGGGATTATTAACCACAACCTAAATATTCAGAGTTAAACTAAACATTCAGTTAGCAAGTTAAATATTTGGTTTCAAAGCTTTTCTCCGACCTAAATATCTATTTATTAAACTAAATGTCTAGTTGTAAGCTAAACATTTAGCATGCTAAATATTCAGCTTCAATCTAAATATTTGGTTATGTCTATCTGCATATACTTGCAAACTAAATACTTAGTTGGAAAGCTAACTTAAAACTAAATATTTAGTTTAGAACCAAACAGTTAGCTGTGATATTTGTAACCATCAGGCGAAGTATTTCTCTGACTTGCTGTGGTTCTAAGGTTTATAATTTGTTCCTAAATTTAAACATTAAAATGTCAGAATAAAAACAAAGAGGTTTGGTTTTAGATCTGCCTTCCAGCTGTGCCTCTGCTGCCCCCTGCTGTTCAGAAACCAGACTCTCCTCAACAGCTTTTCAGAGTTTTTTTATTGCAGAAACCAAATCAAAGGTCAACAGGTCACATGACCGTCTGCGCCCCGGTGCCTGCTGGGAAACGCGGTCCTTTCAGTCGTCTCCTCCACACAGACTCAGCAGAGCCTTCTGGTAGTCTCCTTTGGTGTGTTCCTGCAACAGAACCGGTTCTCAGTCAGAATCAGAACCAGGATCCACATTTCATCCACATGGGACTGAATCTGCTGTCTACTGGGAATCACACTGTGACCATTAACTCTGACCACTGGGAACTCTGGGAGTGAAGAAGCTGATTGAATTTCAGTCATTTTAGGTTTCATAAAGATGAAAACAGAAAAACCGTTTTCCTGAGGCTGATCCAGAACCGTCTGAACGAATCAGAACCGACTGAAGGATTCCTCAGGTCAGAACCAGAGAGCAGAGTTACTACTTCCTGTGGTCCAACATGGAGCCAGGGTCTGCTATCAGCAGTTACCACGGAAGCAGATCTGATATCAGTTACCATGGAAACAGATGCAGCATATTTTCCTGACCCGTGCTGGTTTGGGGGTCAGACCCTGAACCTTGTGGTGCGTTCAGGGTCTCGGCCTGCGTGGGACACTGCAGTGACTCACAGCGATGGTCTGGTACAGAGACTTCTTGTGCTGCCTCTTGAACTCGGTTCTGATCCTCATCAGGTCCACTTCGCAGCGGGACACCAGGATCCGGGTCACCACCTTCTCCTTAGCTCCTTTACTCTGAAGGGACAGACAGCGGGTCAAAACTCGGCCACGGATCAGAACCAGGGCCCAGAAACCCAACCAGAGGCACACGGTGGTTCTGGTTACCTTCATGGCTTCGTAGAGTTTATTGGCAAAGTACAGCTGCCGGTTCTCGAAGCACTCCACTGAGAGTAAAGCAGAGTCAGTTAGGAGGTTCTGGAGGGTTCTGGTCCTGGTGGGTTCTGATTGGACCTGAGGATGGAACGTACCCAGAGTGAGGAAGGACTTCTCCAGGTCTCCCTTCACCTCCTTCCTGATGCTCTCCTTCATGTCGTATGGACTGTAGCTCTTATAGCGCTCAAACACTGGCACACAGGACGGAGGACAGTTACCATGGTGACCCAACAGAGCCGGCCCGGACCCGCAGCATGCCGAACCGGGCCAGAACCCGTCAGACTGACTGTGAACTCATCGGTACCTTTCTGCAAGTGAGGGATGCTCCTCTGGGACATGATGGAGATCCAGGAGCCCACGTCCGTCCCCTTCCTCTTCACCCCGGCCTCGTACAGAACCTGAGCACAGAACCGCAGGTAAACCGGGTCAGAGCACGACTCTAAACTTAGAGGTCCAAACACCAAGCCCGACCCATCAGAACCTAAACAATATGAACTGAGTCGTTTTTTAAATGAACACCAGAAATCATAATAATGATTCAGAGTTCGAGTCAGAACCAAAGTCCGGATTGAGTCGGACTCGGAGTCGTAAAGAAGAAGAAAATCGACAACATGGGTAGTCGGGTGCCTGAGGCTGCGAGAACAAACAAGTGAACATTTGTTTCTGACCCGTAGAGGAGCCCGGCGGTTCTGAAGCGTACTCACTCTGGCGTCATCGTCGATCTTCTGGTAGTCCACCACGTTGCTCGGCTCGTCTCTTTTGGTCTGGAGGCAGGAGGAAACGTTCAGAGGTTCACTAGTTCTGGTCACATGTCAGCCAGAAGGCAAGTCAAAGTTCTCTATCCTCCTGGTTCTAGTCAGAATTCCAGCAGCAGCGTTCTGGACCGTTGGGTTGCCAATCAGACCTGTGAAGACGCTGCTGCAGGAACCAAAACCACTAAACCAGGGGTCTCAAACTCCAGGCCTCGAGGGCCGCAGTCCTGCAGTTTTTAGATGAGCCACAGGTACAAAACACTGGAATGAAATGGCTTAATTACCTCCACCTGTAGATCAGTTCTCCAGAGCCTTAATTATTCTATTCAGGTGCAGCAGAGGCTCATCTAAAAGTTGCAGGACTTTTAGATGAGCCTAAAAGTCCAAACTCCAGGCTGGAGGCCTGGAGTTTGAGACCCCTGATCTAAAGAGAAACTAAAGCCTGGATGAGTTTCTCTGATCTGAGATTTTAGTCCTCTGGTTGTGGAAATGTTCTACAGCTGCTGGAAGACCCACTGTGGAACTTTACGCAGCTCTGAAGGTTCAGGTCAAAGGTCATCCTGACCTATAAAGCTGACTGATTCTTCCTCTTTAATAATCTCAGTTTCTGTTCAGATGGAGAAAGTTTTGGCCGTTATCTAAACATCGGGTTCAGTCACCTGGTGACATCATGGTGTAGAGTGTGTATTACCTGCATTGTCATGGTAACCAATCTAATTACTTGGTATAGGTACTGCTGGTTTAAAGTAACTGGATCAGAACCAACAGTCAGGTCTTCCAGCTGACTTTAAAAAGATAACCATCAGGATTTAAGTCAGAGTATTCTACTCAGTCTGATCCAGTCCAGCCCAGTCCATTTTGGTCCAATTGGTTCTGCATAAACACTTGGAGCAGAGACCCGGTTCTGGTTCTGTGGTACCTGGACCAGAGCCAGCAGCAGCTTGGCAAAATTTCCCGATGTGTCTCCTGAAATGTCCTTCTCCAGCTCCTTCTTAAACACTGCAGAGATCAAATAAAGAGGATTGAACGTCAGAGTAAACCCGATCAGAACCTGGTCCAGAAGGTTCTGGAAGTCCAGGAACCTTCTTCCTGTCCGTCTCTGTCACTCACTCTCTCTGTAAGCCTTCTTGATCTCTGCCAGCTCTTCGTTGTTCCTGGAGCAGACCAGTTCGATCAGCGTCTCCTCGTCGGTCCCCAGGCCCTGCACAGATCCAGAACCAAACAGAACCGGGTCAGGCTGGAGATCCCTCTGCAGCAGGCTGAGCTTCCTACAGTGACCAGCAGGTGGCGCTGCCGCTGCTGGCAGTTAGCTCTGACCTTCATGGAGGCTTTGAGCTCCGAGGCATCATACTGGGCTGTGCTCTTCATCAGACCCAGCAGCAGGGCCTCCAGAGAGCCGGACAGCGCCCCCTTCAGGGCAATACTCAGGTCCTGCACAACAGACACATTCAGTTCTTTCCGCGACCACCAGGGGGAGACATGAATACCTTCACATGATCTGTAAATCCTTGGCGCAAAACAACTCCGTCAGTTGGCCTGAGCAGAGTTTACCGCCGATTGCTCTTCAAAATCTCTTCAAGCATCGAACCATGCCTTTACTGAGCGGTAAGCTTGGTATGTTTTTCGTTTATAGCAATATTTAAGTTAGTTTACCTGTTTAAATCAGTTTTTTATGATGCTGTTATTCCTGCTGTGAAACTCCATTCTTAAAAGTGTTGTTTTCAGATTTGGAGTTTGATTTAACCATTATAATTAAGTTGTACCTGGACAATGTGCAGTCTGAGTAATTTGAAAACATGTGCTCTTGGATTCGGCTACGTTGCCTACATGATTTATTTCTATTTACAGTATTTTTGACTCATTTGAGACGGCTATGCTAACCGGAAGTAGCGTTTTTGAACGTAACTGCGCAGTTAAATGAACAAGTTTTCCTATTAAATGCAGACGTTAGAATGCTTGTTTAGTTATTTATTTGCATATTTTAATTATGTTTACTGGTAAGTTGATTTAAATTATTGATTGAATTTTAAAATGAAATGAAAACTTAACTGACGGTGAGCTGGTATGACGTTTTATTTTTATTCCGTTGATTATTATTTTCGGCTGGATTTTAATCCTAAAATATCAGCTACATTTCTCTTTTAAAGTCTTAAATTTAACACACTTCACTTTCCAGCTCCATGATCGTCATTCCATCTAAGAAATTTTCTCCGTTCCACCATTTTTGTTAGTCATGCTTTGAGTTTCTCGTAGACCGAATAAAACTAACACATTTTACACATCTATCTGAGATAGATCTATGGCGTTTCATTAAAGGCCCTCAGTCCGTTTCCTCTGAGGCTCGGTCCACATCCACCGTGGTTCTGTCTCTACAGAACCTGGACCGGAGGAACCGGGTTCTGACCTTCTTGGCGACGCGTTCATACTCGAAGGCGATCTCCTGGCGCTGCTCGGCGCTCCGCCGGGTCAGGATGTCGATGATGGTCTGTTCATCCACGCCTGGGAGGAAAGGTCAGAGGTCAGACTGGTTCCTACCTGGCTCCTGGGCTCCTCGGGATTTGAACCCTCACCTTTGGTCTTGATGGCCGTCTCAATCCGGGCAGCGTCCCGGGCCGGGTCAAAGTCTCGGACCGGAACCACGGTGGGGAATTTGGGCTCTTCCTCCTGCAGACAGAGGAAGCAGAACCTTCAGAATCGGAATCGGGTTCTGGACCAGATCTGGAAACCTTTAGAACCACCTGCTGAGATGGAACCGGCTGCAGACGCATCCTGGGTTAAAACGGGTCAGAACCGAGTCTGAGTCTGAGCTGGACTGTAATCGGCAGCAACTGCTGCATTCAGAGGAATCGGTCCGGTCCGGTCCGGTCCGGTCCCTGTGCATTCTGCAGGTTGTTTCTCTATCCTGTCTGATTTGGCAGAAAACCCTGCTCTGATTGGATGCCACCAGGTGTGTAGCCACGCCCCTTCCCATAGACAAACATTTAGCCCTGAGCATAATGCTTCCACCTCCATGCCTCTCACCTGACCAGACCCTGTTCACTGACCAACCTAAACCTCTCTCTCTCTCTCTCTCTCTCTCTCTCTCTCTCTCAGTTACTCTGATAGAGTGAACGTGTCTCTACGTTTTCTGATCTTTTCTTTTATGTATTGGTTTTCTAATATTCTTTCCTCTCGTTGGTTCTAAGTTTTGGGGTTTGTTTTTCAGTTTTAGTGTTTATAGTGCTGTTAGTTGGTGTCTTCAGCCCCCCCCTCCCCCCCTCTCTCTGAGGAACGGGATTCGGGTCCAACCTGATCCGACAATCCCAGTTGAAACGGTTCTGCTGGCAGTCGGTGATCTAGTTGGTCACATCAGTTTAGTTTCTGCTTCCAGAATGAATAAGGGAGCAGTGATATTTTAAAAAGCGTTTTGTGAACCAGCTGGTTGTCAGTGGGTGTCAGCAGCTGGAGATGCCTGCAGGTGGCGCTCTCCGCCCGGTTATCGCTCCGGTCATTCCTAATGTTTGGTTGGAGAAAGAGCTCCAGTGGGTTTAAAACTGTTGGTTTGGGATGTAAAGTTGATAAACTGAAACATGTTGAGGATTTTATTATCTTAATCTAAATATGAAGAAGAATCTTTATGAGCTCTGGGAACATGAAATGTTTTGACTGGGAATGTTGGATGTAAACTGGATTCTCACAGAAATCCAGAAGCGCAGGTTGAGGTGAGTGGAAGTGCAGAGGCGTCGCTGACGGGTGGAGCTGTTTCCTCCGTCAGCTGGCTCTGATGGCGGGGAGGGAAGCAGTGGTCTGAACTGGAGCATACTGGGAAAACTGGAAGTAAAGACTCCTCAAATGGAGGTAGTGTGGACTGAGAAACGGATCAGCTGGTTGTGTTGCTGCCCAGCAGCGTCGCCTGCAGGTGGAGCTGCAGAGGTTCAGGCTGCAGCTCCACCTGCAGGTAGAAGAACTGGAGTCTGACAGCGACTCAGTTTCAGCCGCAGATTCACAAACATCCACTGGTGATTTGTTCACTCTGGAGGAAATGAACGAGTTTCTGGATGAAACGTTTGGAAAACATATTAAAGTTCTTGATTATTTTCCTGATGTGGAAAAATGTATCAAGAGTTTATTAACGGTGCAGAAAATATTTGGTTTTGAAATGTTGGATGAAAAGAAACGGTTCCAGTTGAAAAAGCAGATGACAAACATCCAGAGAGAGTTGGAGAGTAAAAGGTTCAAAACTGTTGAAAATTCAGAAATCAGATCCTGATTAAAGTAACTGGCTGATTTTCTCTCTTTACACCTGTATGAATAACATCAGGACATTAAATACGTAAAGATCTAGGCTTTGTAACAGTTCTCTGTCTGACCAGTGGGATGATCAGGATCAGGAAATGTTTCCTTGAGCCAGAATTGTTGCTGTCGCTTTTTTGACTCCAGCTCTACCTGAGAGGCTGTTGGTGGTCCCAGTACAAACCCCCCAGTGAGAAACTGGTGGGCGAGCTCCAGTGGAGGGCTGTGTGGGGCCACGGCTGCAGACAGGTATCTGGTACACCTTCATCCTGGCGTTAGTGTTTCCTGTTGTTAATGTTCTCAGGATGAAACATCGTCTCATTTATTTACTGGATGTTCAAGATTGAATCCTCTTTTTGTTCTTTAGCTCATTTGTTTGGTGAAAAGTTTTCTAACTGTATTTTTATTTATGGTGAAATCTATTCACATTCTTTTAAATGTTATTTCTGGGACTGCAAAACTGGCAATATGGTTATGGAGGAAAATCTAAAGGGAGGTTCATCAATCAGACGATGCTGGTGTTTTATTTCAGAGGCTGTAATCACCAATGATGTTCTGTGTTTGTTGGATCAGGCAACTTTAGTTTTTCTTTCTGATTTTGCATTAATGTTTGTTTTTTTAGACACTTGGAGTCTGAATGAAGGCAATTTTAAACTCTAAACTCTCTTTCACATTTTATTTAAGTTTCATTTTTTCTAAATGATAAAATCAGAGTTCATTGTTAAATGTGTCACCAATGATTATTAATTGTACAGTGATAGAGTAGAGCGCCCCCTGCTGGAGGCCAGGAGACTCACCCCCCCATAAGACAACGTCAGCTGACCCAGGAACTCCGACACCAGCGCCATGATGGATCCACCTGCAGGACACAACAGGCACTTCCTGTTAGCAGAAGAACTTCCTGTTGGCAGAAGAACTTCCTGTTGGCAGAAGAACTTCCTGTTAGCAGAAGAACTTCCTGTTGGCAGAAGAACTTCCTGTTGGCAGAAGAACTTCCTGTTAGCAGAAGAACTTCCTGTTGGCAGAAGAACTTCCTGTTGGCAGAAGAACTTCCTGTTGGCAGAAGAACTTCCTGTTGGCAGAAGAACTTCCTGTTAGCAGAAGAACTTCCTGTTGGCAGAACCCAGTGGTTCTGGACTAGCGTCCTGACCCAGAGACACTTTGTCCTCTCCGGGGGACGCCGTGTCTCACATGTTGGACTTCTGTTATTTTGCAAAGTCTCATAAACTTTGAGTCGGAGCTTTTAGTTTCCTGTTTTATTTTGGTAAGCCTCATACTTCTTGTCATCTTTACTTCCTGTTTTCTGCCTGTCAGATCTTTGTCCAGGTTTAGTTCATTTTATGTTCAGTTTTCTACTTTCTGATCTTCATTTATTTTCCTTCCACCAGATTTTCTCTGGTTCTGGTTCTGTCTTTTGGACCTTGGACCCGTCTCCTCTTTGGATGTTTTCCAGCTTTAGCTGCGTAGCATCAACTGGGAAATTCTGACATTCCAGTGGGAAAAATCAGCTGGAATAGTTTCTGAAGTCGGATTTTCCTGGGAAGCTTTGAGAAACTCCACCCACCTCCAGTTGTGATTTTTCATAACTTGATGATTCAGTGCAGCGGCTCAGCAGCAGCAGGAAGCTGCGGTGGAAACATGTTCATCAGGTAGCGCCTGCAGCTCTGATCTGAACAGATTAAAAGTCCTGCTAGCTTTTAGCGATGTTGGTTAGCGGTGCTGCGGGTGTCGCCATGTTGGAGTCAGACTCCTCCGATGCGTCGTTAGCTAGCAGCTCTTGGCAGCCGTGAAGCTTCATCGTCTCTTTGTCGGCTCCGTCTGCTCACTGTTAAGTCTGGCTTCTGAAGTTGGTCAGATGTTTGTTCTTTTCCTGATCTTTGTTTCTCATGTCATTTACATATTTTTGCACATTTTTCATGTTATTTTTTAAAT
Source organism: Gambusia affinis (assembly GCF_019740435.1). Classification (NCBI taxonomy): domain Eukaryota; kingdom Metazoa; phylum Chordata; class Actinopteri; order Cyprinodontiformes; family Poeciliidae; genus Gambusia; species Gambusia affinis. Next base: position 770,695 of record NC_057869.1, on the reverse strand, counting down.
CAAAACACGTGATGGAGGTGATGATGAGTCCGGGTCATCGAGATCTTCCAGAGGAATCAGACTAATCAGAGACAGGAGAACAGTCGGTTCCAGAGTCCGGCCGGTGAACCCTGAACCAGCGAGGTGTGTTTGATTTATTGAGCGGGCCGTGCCTTCCTGAAGGCGCGTCTGCAGATAAGGAGATGCACTCAGAGCGGCAGGAATGCGCGGCTGGTTGCATAACTGCAGCGTCGCTCGGCGATCTGAGCAGCACTGAAGCCTCATTAAGTCGGCATTAGAAGAGCTTCATCCACCTTTGACCAGATAACTACAAACCTCATCACTTAGTAACCAGGCTGTTAAAGGGCCAGTCCACATTTTTAACTTTATCTGGACATCTGATGAGGTCAGAGTTCACGGGCTGGAGGCACACACCTCAGGAGTCTCCTCTCTGTCTGTCTGATGCATGAGGATATTCCTGCTGTGCGCCGTAATAACAGAGAGATGGATTCATTTAGCTTCAGATTAGATCCTTCATGTTGGTGAGAAGAGATGGATCATGCTCTTATTTTGAAGGTTTTCAGCAAAAGCTTAGATTTTCAGAGTTAAAAGTTAACAAGTTCTCAAAGCAACTTCTCTCTGCAGCTGTGAGGTTCAGAAGAAAAGTTTGCTTCCTTCAGATCGAAGAACCAAAAACTAAAACCTGAAACGACGTGAAGAGACGAGTTCTTACCTTCAGACACGCAGCAGCTCCGTTATGATCCAGGACTGGACAGGGTGTGGTGTTTATACACCAGCTGACACACACACACACACACACACACTCACACACACACACACTCGGGCTGCATGACTCAGTGAGCTGACTTTTCCACATCAGCATCAACAGGAATTCCTCTCTGAGGCTCTGACAGAAGTGCTGGCTCCTGATTGGCTGGAGGTCTCTGGGCGTCTCTCTGATTGGCCGGTTCCAACCCTGGAAGACTCAGACAGAAAGATATGAGTTGATCCAGGTAGACGAGTTGTAGGAGAACGTGGAGCTTATTAAGATGTAGTGACAAATGGAATATATTCAGCAGATTGTATAACTTTTATAAAACTTAAAAATGGAAATGTTCCAGATGTTGTAATGATGAAAACCAAACATTTGAAGATGTTTTACTTCTGGTGCAGCAAATCAAACTTCCTTTAGGATCTAATCTGTAAGTCTGGGTAAAAACAGAGGAAAAGTCAACATTTGCTCTTTTCTTTGCTTGTTTGAAATAGTGATTTAATATTACAACACACACACCCACACACACACACAGCCTGGATCTGTTCTCTGCATGTTTCAGTGTTCAGAAGCCACGACTGAAGGATCTAAGACTTTTCCTTCTTCAGGAAAACAAAGTCTGGAAAACGCCTGAACACTGACTGCTACAGCTGCAGTGGGTTTCCTGCAGTGTGAAGTTTGATCAGGAAAAAACCTGAAGGTTTAACCGGTTCTCTGAGTCTCCATCAGATTCCTGATGGACCCGTCCTCTGGTGGACCTGCTGCTGACCCAGTCTCCATGGTGACCGGGTCTCCATGGTGACCCTGAGAGTGTTTCTCCTGGCTGAGCGATGCGGCCGCAGCGCAGCAGCCACTCTGATCTTAATCGGAGGCTTGTCAGGTGATCCAGCCTCACCTGGCTGCACAGCCTCAGGTGAGTCACAGCAGGAAGTGATGTCATTGATGTAGGCCGGCGGCTGAAGGAGCAAAGTTCAGGAGGTTTGAATGTTCAAACATTCCCTCTGTCAGTCAGTGGTGGCACCTGGTGTGGCCCGTTTCCATGGTAACACATCCAGGTGTGTCGCAGGTACACCTGGATGCAGGTACTGCCGGATGGGCAGCGGAGCGGGAACGAAACTTCTATCCAGAGACGGTTTTGCTCCCAAACCTGTTTCTGATTAAATGTATAAAACTTTGTTAAAGACAGGAAACGTCTTCGGGTTACACTAACCCTAACAGATGAACTAAATCCTGATTTTCTTCCTCAGAATCAATTACATTTTGTTCATTTTTTTCCAATCAATGCCTTAAAAACGAACATTTCTGTTAATGACGCAAAGCTGCAAATCCCTGTTTGTGTTTGGAATCTATAATCCTTTTCCAATAAATCTGAGAACTTTATGTTTAATTATGTGACCGGGTCTCCATGGTGACCCTGAGAGTGTTTCTCCTGGCTGAGCGGTGCGGCCGCAGCGCAGCAGCCACTCTGACCTTAGTCATATTAAACATACCAAAATGTTTGGAAGTTCAGTTCAAGAGTGCTTCCACATCGTTCATGCTACAATAGCAGCAGGAATAGGTCCTTCCTATTCATGCTGCTTTTACAGTCGCGTCCAGCAGAGGGCGGCAGCAGCTCGTACCGCCCTGTGACCTCTGACCCTTCAGCAGCTGCATGGCGCTGATCAGTCAGGAGGCTCCAATCCCACATTCTGCTGACGCTGGGCTTAGCCTGGTTAGCAGCTAATCCTGGTTAGCAGCTAATCCTGGTTAGCAGCTAATCCTGGTCAGGGCCACATTAACAGCTTTAGTGAGGAGACACTGATATCATCCTGCAGCTCAGAGCTGCAAACAGGAGGCAGGATGAGGAAACAAACCAACCTGGTCCAATCCCAGCGAGTTCCAACCAGAAGAGATTCTTGGATCAGTCAGTTTTACTGATGTTGACAATATTACAGAAAACCACAGAAACTTTCTGAACCTGGGACTTAAATGACATCCTGGTCAGAAATAAGAGGTTCTTAACTTTCTGATTGGATGATAATTTTTTTTAACATTCTTTGTTTAAGAATGTTATGAAACCAACATATATGCATATTTCTATTTATACATATTTCTATTTATACATATTTATTCATATTTCTATTTATACATATTTATACATATTTATGCATATTTCTATTTATACATATTTATACATATTTATGCATATTTCTATTTATACATATTTATACTGTTGATCTAAATATATTATCGATGAATCGGAAGCATGTGATCACACGTGCAGAAAATCAGTCAAACACAAATAATCAGACTTTACTTATTTTATTCTTTTTAGCGCTAAAAAGAAAGAGACGCTTACCCTCACAGGCTAATTTGTTGTGACGTGAACACACCGGGATTAAACAGCATCTGATCAAAAACGGACGATCCATTCTTTATATCTAAGACACGCCTTATTGGTCGTCTGATGAACTACGTCAGCTAAGGAATGTTATGATATCATGGTGTCAGCTTAAGTTTCACTTTTACAGAAAGCCTTTTGTTTGAAAGTGAAACATGCAAGGTCAAGTTCCATTCCTCCAAAAGCTCTCTGTGCATAAATGAAACATACTATGTGTGAAATACAGCTGTATGTGCATGAGTACACGTGCAACCCTGGATAAGCGTCTCAACAACTCCCCCTTTTGGTCTCTAAGAGACCACAAATAGAACATCAAACAGCTTGGGGAGCATCACACATCCTGAGGAAACACTGCCCACTGTTCGGAAAACTCCCCGGGCCCATTACGATGTTTGTTGTTGTCATTTCATTTCATTCTTATGGGGTAAAAATCGAACAGAGCGCCCCCTGGCCCTAAGGGGAAGAAACCACAGTGTTCCTCTTACAGGCTAACAAAGAACATTCAACAAAAAATAAATAAAAAATAAATAAATATTATTTTAAAAATTTATGGATAAATGGTAACTGAAATGTAAAATGAATAAAATGTTATTTAATACCTGAAAAGAAATGCAAAATGAAGAAAATAATAAAACATTAGATTTTATTTAAAAATAAATTTAAAATGAGAAATGAATAAACATTAGTGAAAATTTTGATTTATTAAACCAAAAGTCAAGAAGATAAACCTTAAAATGAATAATTGTTAGATGATGCTTAAAAATTTTAAACGTAAACAAAGAAATTTTCAGATCCCTTTTTTTAGATGAAAACCATGTGCAATGCACAGAATAAGAGACAAGCACATTTGAAATATGCAAATCAATGTTATTTTCAAAAATTCAGTAGAAGTACAATGTAATTATTCTAGAAGATTCATTAGAATTCAGTAGTATTGAGTTGTAATGCGATCTACAAAGTTTAATCAAGGCAATGTCTTCTAGCAAACCCTATCAATGTCAAACCGGTTTGAATTGCACACTTGCATTCAAATGTGCAATTTGAATGAATAAAGTGAAATTAATGAGTTAAAAGAGTAAATTTAAAAATAAATGTTAGAAAGTGAAGCCGGCATTTGAAATCCGTTTTATATTACTATTAATTAAAAAAAAATAATTTGTGAATACAATGCCGGTAAACTATAAATTGAATAATGCAAAATGACTAAAATGTTAGTCAACATGCAAGCTTCAATAAGCCAAAGCTTAATGAAAATAGGATAAATGATTAAATGTTAGATATAATACTGACAAATAAAATCCTAAATAAAGTATTGTTAAGATCCCTTTTAGTACTCGAGCGGTGAAATCTTTAAGTTCAAAATGTGAAAGTAGTTAGTGGTCATAAAGGGATGCAAACTTACCAACTGAAAAGAAATATGTTTAGTGAACAAAATGAAAACACATTTTAAACTTGGCAATCAATGTTTTAGATAAAAATTCAGTCTTAACACAATGCAATGATACTGGCCAAATCGTAAGAAGTCAACAGGATTAATTTGTTTTAATGAGCTCTGCAAACTTAATTCAAAATTGTGTCGTCTAGTATCTGTTGATGTCAACCAGTTTCTACGTGTGTCCAGATGCCTCATTTTCATCCAGGCACACCGAGAAAGGATTGGACTTTTTACATTTAAAATCTGGAAAGTTGCAGCTCCACAGTTGCGCTGCACTTGACCTGTGAAAAGATGCTGTGATTCAGAGGTTGTTGTTCACCTACCATGATGACACAGGCTCTAAGTCTCACCATAGCACACACACCTGTCACACCAGTCTATGTTCTCTCAATTAGTTTATTGCCCCTGCATAGATAAAATATCCCATCTCTAGCCTATTAAGTGCTGTGGGAATGTGATGTTACACCAACTTTCAGGGATCCGGCCCACACTGCGGTTACCTGTTGTAAAATTGAAATAGACATAGTTATCTTTAACTGGAATAGCGGCACCATCCGGGCTCCGCTGTTGATTACTGGAAATAAAGCTGTTAAAGTGTCACATCCGGAGGGCTGTTGAAACTTAGTCATATTAAACATGCAGTTAGAACCCCAAATATCAGATGGAATCAAAGAACCAGGTTCAGTATAGATTCTGGGTCGTCCAGCTGTGCAGGTCACACAGTTAGACATTTGATATTATTGAGCTGTTGCAGTTAATCAGTCTAACCACAAGTTGGTTCCTGTGTAATGTATCGACCCAATTTAATTTTGTTTGTGCACAAACCTTAGCCAATTTTGTTTTAAATTTTGATTCATTCATTCTGCTTTGCCTTGGGAGGTAATGATTGATTAGACATTTTATGATGATTTCACTATCTTCTGCTGTTGCTGGCCAGGCTTCAGGCCATCCTGTGAAAGCATCAACACAAATCAGCAAATATTTTTTGTCTTGCAACGTGTTTATTATGTCAGTAGAATTTAACACCATCTCTTTCCCTGGACATGTGACTGGAGGAAACTGTCCCTGATGTGGGTTCAAAGTTTTCTTAGGGTTGAACTGTCCGCACACCGAACAATTCTTAACAAAATGTTTCACCGTGTGGATCATTTGGGGGTGCCACCACTCTTTAAGATTGTGCATCATCTGCTTCGTCCCAACATATCCAACCCTGTGAGCTTCTTGGAGCAGCTCTTGTATTTTCCCAGGAGGCAGAATTAACCTGCCATCTGGGCCCCTCCAGCACCCATTTGTTTCACGTTTTTCTCTTCAGGTGGCGCCCCCTTTTGGCATCTCACCACCTCTTCCAGGCTCTTAACCCTTGTGTGTTGCTTCTGAAACAACAACCATCTGTAAAGAACTGTCTCACCTCTGGTCCCAGCAGAGGAGATGCTGAAGTTCTGGTGTTACCTTGTCTGTCTTTGCCACCAGGTCTGCACACACGTGTGGTTCTCCTTCTGAAAAACAGTCTGCCATATTTATGTCTTGGTGTGTGAATGAAATGTTTGGAGCTTTCAGGACTTTGGAAAGTGTTTGTTGTCTCAATGCTGTCATGGTGAAACTCAGTGAATGTCCCATGACTATGTGTGCAGTTTTTGTATCAGGTATCCCAGCTGCCTGTTGTGTACAAAGGTGATGCCCTTTTCCTCCCCCTTTTTCTGAAACAAAACAGTCAGTTTTGTTACAGAAATATCCCCAAAGAACTGTAAAGTGTATTCAGGGATGGACAGCTCTGCAGCCGAAGCCATGTGTTGTTTGAGAGAGACAAAAGCTTGTTCCATGGGGACATGCCAGTCGTTCCTGCTGAAATTATTCTACCCAGAAACATAGCCTGTTTTCGAGCAATCTGCAATTTGTTATTACTGACCTTAAAAGCTGTTTGACACAGGCGCTGCAAAACCAGAGAGGTGGCTTTAACGCAGGTCTCCGTTGTTGGTGCAGCAAACAAAAAGTCTAGTGGGCAGTCCTGCAAAATATCTTGCAAAACCTGATTAAACTAAAATCAATTCTATTATGAGGGAATAGTCACTAATAGTCACTAATTTATGGAAAATTGCATTACATTTTACTTCAAAATTTATTATGTGATCAGACCCTGAATAACAGATATTACATGTGTAAAGAGTACGGGAGGAAAACAAACCTAGTGCTGCTGTGGCAATCGAATCTGTGGCTGCCAGGGAACGTTTCATCATCACGCCCAATTTTTTCACTTGGTGCTCAGGGTGCAAACAGAGAGAAATGTGAGACATTTAATACCATTCTGATTGGTTTTTTTTTTTTTTTTTTTTGCGAAAGAGACAACAGCAGCTACACCAACAGGGGCTACATAAATGTCCGAGACTTTTACCTGCCAGGTTGTTTCCTTCAAAGTGGAAAGGAAAGGTTCCTGGTACCATTCAGAGACGTCTCTGTCACAGAACAGGGTCACGTGTGGTGGACCCGGAGGAGGGACACAGAAGCGCAGACACAGGAGCCAGGGCTTCCAGGCCAAGAACGTTGACATTAGGCTGCTGTAGGGTAAATTTGTTAAAAGTTCTCAATAGATGTCAGCAAACTCAGACACCACTGGCTGGATCAGATACTGTCCTTCTGTTTGGAAATTTCCACAAAGAAGGGAGGTGCCATCAGGAAATGCAACAATTAGTCCATCAGCCGAGCACATGATTGTAGCTGCCATCTTTATCAGCAAGTGTCGCTCAAGTAAATTCATGGGAGTCGTAGGAAAACTTACAAAAGAATGTTTCATATTCTGATTACCCAAGGTGAAGGTCAGAGGCATCGTGAATAGCAGACTGTTCAGTCCCTGAGAACCCTGTTAAAGACACAGTTCTTGATGTCAGAGAAAAGGAGAAGCAGAGTTCAGAGTGGAATGTGTGGCTCCGGTGTCAACCAGGAAGTCTGTGTGTTTTCCTTCCACTGTTGCAGACAACATGGGGTCTGCTGTACCCACATTGTCTCTGGGGTCCTCAGCAGTGTGTCAGTAGATGTTCTGTGTGGCCTCAGTATTCCCCTGAAAGCAATGTCCAGGAATCACATAAGGATTATTGGGGATCAAACCTGACAGTCTTTGGTATGTTCACACAGTGTTTGGCCCAGTGTCCAAAATGTCTGCACTGGTAGCACGTCAAGTTCCTTTGGTCCTTGGCCTCGTGCTCCGTGACCTTGCCCCATGGCCCCCATCCACGTCCAGCCAAACGCCATCCCCGTCCACGAGGAAACGCTCTGTATCTGTTTGAGGATATGAAAAAGAAAAAGCAGGAGGAGGAACCAGTTCCCCCCCCAGTATGATTAGAGTTTTGCCAGTAATTTGGAATTTTACCCTGTGTAGATTTATTTTGAGAAGATGCTGCTGCAACCATCACATGTTCTTGTTTACTGTTTATTTAATTAATGTAATTTTGTTTTGCTTCCTGCAATTGGAGTTTCAGCGTCTGAGTGTCTAAGCCCTTAAGACTGTTTTTTTAATTATTATTTTATTCGTCCTGCGCCTTTAAGAGGTGATGAAGCAGGTGTCATTTCCATCTCACATGTTCACACCCTGCAAGATCTTGAGTGTGTTTTATAGACTGCATAACATATCCCGGGACGCCTTTTAAAACTGCTTCTTTAAGCATTTCAATTAAGTTTGAGTATGGACCTTTAAGATTAACTGTAGTTTTTCTGAGCCAGGTTTCTAGATATAATGTCATTTAGCTGGGACCAAACATGGGATTTGGGGAGGATGGGGTTTGATCTCATACAGTCCAAGTCGGGGTTCTATTCCCAGTGTGGACTCCTGAAGTTTTGTGGGGTAGCAGTTCCCCCTTGACTGTCAAAGTTCCTTCTGTGATATTTAATTATTACGGGATATATCCCCTTGGAGCACGTGTCAAACTGAAGGCCCGTGGGCCAAATCCGGGCCGCTGTGGGTTTGTGAGGCCCTCCAGATTCTAAACTAAACACTAAGTGTGCTTAAATATTATGCTATCAATCAAATTAATGCAGTTCTATCCATTTACTGCCAAATTATATCAAGCAGTCGCTCCAGTTTCTTTTAGAATTATCAGGGAAATTCACCAAAATCAACAAATCCCTGCACTTTTCTGAGCAAATAATTGGGAGTTTTTGCAGTTTTTAATAAAAAAGTGAAAAAAGTGAAAGTGAAACTTCCTTACTTGAACTAAACAGCTGCCTCAAACCTAATTGATGTCACATTATATGACCTGTACAGTGAGTAATAAAAGTCAAATTTACCGTCATAAATAAGTGCAAATATTTCCAAATTACTACCAAAAACACTTTCTATTGCAAAAAATTACGGAAATTCAATGATATTTAAGAAATGCTTAATTATTTTAACAGTTTGTGAATGGCTTTTATCAATACATTCTGGTACAACTGGCCCTTTAAGAGCATTCATGTTCTTGATTTGGCCCCAAACGAAAATGAGTTCCACATCCCTTCCGTAGAAGGTCGAGTTTCGTCTCTAGTATATGGTGGAGGAAGTGGAGTCTGTTTTTAGTTCAGTCTGTCTTTTTATGCTAGTGTGTTCAGAGCTGGTGGCAATGACCCTTTTTTAAAAAAAAATATTTTATGTTATTGTCCCTGTCAGGAACCCAATAGTTTTCATTTTGCCTGAGTTCTGTCTCTGCAGTCTGCCTGTTTTGTCTTCAGCCTCTTTTAGTGAAAACTCCTGCCTCTTTCTGTTTTTGTTTTTAATTGAAAAATTTTATTATCATTCAGTGTTGCCTTTTTTTAATTATTCTCATTTGTGATCTTGCTATTGGAGCATTTGCCTGCATGTCAGCTAGAACAATTTTATCTATTGTTTGCTCTTTTTTATCTTAATTTAAGAGGATTCCAGTTTTATGTTATCCTGTTGCTGCTTTTGTTATTTTAACATTTGATCAGCTGACCTATTTCCCTTATAGAGCTTCATCCTGTCCTGTGGTTTGCACGGCACGCTTAAAAATTATTAGTTTTACCTGGTAGTGACATTGTTTGTAGGAGACTTGTTAGCAAAGAGGCAATTAATCAGAAATCTTACATGTAGATGTTGTCAAATTCATCAAGGTGGAACACTTCTGTCTGATTCCTGACAGATGACACAACCCAAAGTTCGCTCCTCTGCAGAACATTGTTTTTTTCTTGGGTTTTTACACTTTTTAAACAAAAATTACCGTCCTAAAATTAAACCAAATCTAAAATCCTCTAATTCAATATGTCTTTATGAATTTAATAATCATCAATCAATCAGTCAAACCTAGTTTAAACTTTAGTCTAGAAAATGTTATTCATATTCACAATCATCAGTTTGAAGTAACCAGTTATTTAAATCAAAGTTTCCTTTAATCTTTTATTTTATAGCAGTAGACATCTTTTTATAATTATTATTTATTAAATAATTAATAACTTCATCAGTTACTCAGTGCTTGAGTACAGTTTGTTTGTTCTCATAATCACACTAATTTTCATCAACCAAAGCAGCACAAACAGAAACATAAATATTTATCTGATTTTCAGTTAGTCACAAATTTTCAGTCTGCTTTTCTTGTTTTTCTGTGCTCAAATTATCAATTTTATTGAAGCTTCATAAAATTTCCAATATTAGTTAACATTTTTAATATGTTAATATTTATCTTTTAGTTGTCAGGTTTCTGTTTTTAGTAACATGCACATGTATTTATTTTGAACTATCTCAGACATATATTAGAATCCAGCAGTAACTGAACTACCTGCTGCTACAGCACTTCAACCATTTTAATAAAATGTAAATTCATTTATAGAATTAAATTCTAAATTAACTGTTCAATTTAAATGCAACAAATACTTTATGGTATATAAACACTTCAGTATCAAGTATTTTCAGCCCTTAAAACTGTTCAATTTAATTTTAAACTAGCATGTATTACCAGAATATTTCTTCTTTTCTTTTTTAATAAAGGAGAGAAAGTTTTACAAATCATTATTAGCTTAGACTCTGATAATTTTAAGTTGGTGAAATTTAGTAGCATAAATTTTGTTAGATCTTTTGCTGAAATTTTAGTGATTGTAGATTTTCTTCTAGTTATGCTAGTTATTCCCTCTATTTGCTCACCAACCATAAACAAAGGCCCTATACCCCATTTTAAATCAAATTTCTCCCTGTCGACCTCGTCTGCCATGCCTGGAGCCAGAATCACCTCTTCTCTCCTCCCTGCCCTTTTTTTTTTTTTAATTACTCACACACACGGCGGAGAGCCTCTGTGTCTCTGTTTTTATTTTTGTTTTTCCCCTTTTATTTTTGAATTCATCTTGCTCCGCCACATAAGTCATTAGTCCGTCTATTTGTTCCCCGAGAGTCACCCAAGGGCCTGTGCCCCACTTTGAGTCGTAACCCTCATCCCTGGAGTCACTCTCCATTTTGCAAATTCAGAAATCACCTTATGTTTTGTTTAGTGGGCACGGCGGCACCTGCTCGTACGGCGACGAGACAACACCACAGACAAAGTCAAACCCCTTTTACTGTCCGCACGGCGGCGGGACGACACACAACTGATAAAATTAAAACCTTTTTCCCCAAATTAAAGTTCACAAACGCCAACCATGGTTTCAAAACATAGAAGAAAACAGAGAAGCAACACATGAGAGCAAAACGTCTGCAGCTCTCACACACACAGCTGACACACACGCACTCCGCTCGGCGGCGGAGCTAACAAACAAACAGAGAAGTACACATAAAAGGATCCCCGCTTTTCAGCTCCTATTTTAGTCCTGGACGTTCTCTTTTATTCTAACTCTTGTAGGTTCTTTCCACACAAAAGAACTCTTATTCTCTTTTTATTTATTCTCTTATTCTCTTTTCATTTATATTTCGTCCCAGGAACAGATCGCGATGAACTCTAAACCTTTATTCTCTTATTCTTTTCTTTTCCTATGATGGCCAGTTATCACCACTTTTTGTGTTTCTCTAACGGGCACAGACTGGCTACGCGTTCTTTTTAGAGATTCGCTAAATCTCAGGGCTAAAACCGACAAAACCCAGCGTTTACCTTCCGCCGCGTCCGACGAAAAGGTGAGATCGCCACTTCTCGCGAACAGCCAGTCGCCAAACTTTTTTTGTTATATTTTATTATTTTTATATTTTTATTTGATTTTGTTTTTAATTAACTTCCTATGAATATGAGAGACTTTGACTAACAAACGGAAGCACAACAAACGCCAGTACGAACGCACACACACACACCGACAAATCAGCTTACTCCGTTAACCCCACAGAAATTACTGCGTCTGATATTTAACTTTAGGCAGCCCCACAACAGACAGTGCAAATGCGTTCAAGGAAAAAGTTTCCTTACTAGATTTTTTGGGCCCAACGCTGTTACACTGTCCAGCCAGGCCGCAGCAGCCCAAACGGCTGGCCAAATCTGCACAACTCTGCACGTGTGTCAACATGTAACCATCCTCTGCTACCAAGTTGTTGATCTAAATATATTATCGATGAATCGGAAGCATGTGATCACACGTGCAGAAAATCAGTCAAACACAAATAATCAGACTTTACTTATTTTATTCTTTTTAGCGCTAAAAAGAAAGAGACGCTTACCCTCACAGGCTAATTTGTTGTGACGTGAACACACCGGGATTAAACAGCATCTGATCAAAAACGGACGATCCATTCTTTATATCTAAGACACGCCTTATTGGTCGTCTGATGAACTACGTCAGCTAAGGAATGTTATGATATCATGGTGTCAGCTTAAGTTTCACTTCTACTGAAAGCCTTTTGTTTGAAAGTGAAACATGCAAGGTCAAGTTCCATTCCTCCAAAAGCTCTCTGTGCATAAATGAAACATACTATGTGTGAAATACAGCTGTATGTGCATGAGTACACGTGCAACCCTGGATAAGCGTCTCAACAATACATATTTCTATTTATACATGCACTTACATAGTACAACAGAAAAGGGTCTCAGCAAACATTTAAATCCATTTCAGCAACTGACATTTCTTATAAAAGTCCTGATGGGCTCACAGTAAAGGGAGGTGAACATATCCAGGGTCTTCCATTAAAAGAGAGACGTACAAACGGACTAACAGCTTTTTATAACCCATAGCATCTCTATCCGTGTGGCCGTCCAAAGTGGGAAATAGCTGGGGTCCAAACACTCAGAACAGTGTCCATTTTTACACGAAGGTTTGCTGTTACCTTTTCCATTATACACATTCTTCAATCTTGAGTTATCACTTTCCTTTCTACCAGTAGAAAAATCTGTAGTAACTGGATGATAATTTAATGCCGACAGATCAGTGATTGACTGAGCAGGATCTTTTTCACCAGTTCAGAGCCTCGTGTGTAAAGCAGCAAACACACAAGTCGGCATGTAGAAAAAAGAACGAGGCGTGAAAATGTAAATACACGTAAACCTTTGACCTGCCGTGAAAATGTTCAGCAGAAACAGAAACTTTTTCTGAGACAATAAACTCCAAACCTGAATCCACTGAAATCTGACGACATTCAGTCATTTAGACCAGGAAGCATCAAAGATGTTTTTTCATGATTTTAATATTTCAGTGTTTAAACGATGAAACTGAACCCGTTTATCCTCAGACAATAAGCCAACAGAAAATACAGAAAATAGAAATAAGATGTGAAAACCTCAGTCCAACAATCATGTTGCTCAGTTTGAGTCTCATAAAGATGAAACTCCTGGTCTGAATGAATCTATTTATTGTCCCTAAAGAGAAACCAGGGCTGATCAGACAGTTTGATTATTGATCAGGTGTGGAGACAATCACAGGTCCATCAGTAGCTGCATCCAGGTGAGCCGCTACCTGAGGAGAACATGGAGCCATTGATCAGAGATCAGATTGATCAGATTGATCTGCTGGTTTATCAGCGTTTAGATTCATCCAGACTGATCATCCTGGAGCTCTGAGCAGAACTTACAGCTGGACCGGTACCGCTACCGGTACCGGTCCAGCTGCGGCCGCCCGCTCTGTGAAATCATCTGGACTCTGTAAATGTAACTTGTGCTCCTGATTCCTGGGTTCAGGATGAAGATTTAAATCCCAGCTGAACTCTCTGCTGCTCTGGAAGATCTTTATGGTTTATTTGGAGATTTATCTTCATTTTTGATGTTTTGTGAAGTGAAAGCACCTTTTAAATAAAATATATAATAACTATTATAAATACTATTCTGCTACAAACAAGGCCGTTGCCATGGTTACTGCTTCACCTGGCGACAGACCTCCAGGTTTTTCTACTAATTTACATTAAGATGTTTTCATGGAGGCGACGGCCGAGCAGCAGCTGCTCTGTTTCCTCATACATAGGCGTAAATCACGGGGGGCGGAGCCTCATGGCTCCTGGTCCAAAAACAACAACTTAATCAGAATTTAAAAGCAGAATGTTTGGAGTCATCCAGATTCACCTGGTGGATGAGATTCATCAGGTTTATGGAAAGATGCAGCTGAATATCATCAGCATAACACTGAACGTTTATCCCATCCTGCCTGGTCATTTTACTAATTGGAAGCAGATTAGAGAACTGGTCTGAGCACACAGCCCTGTGGTACTCCACCTGGAGTCTGAAGAAGATTCATCCTTAACATGAACAAACTACAAGAGTCCAACCTTGTTTCTGAGAACCGAGGCCAGGTTCTGGCCGGAGAACCAGCAGGTCCAGACCTTCATTGCTTCGTCTGAATCTAAACTCTGTTTATTCATTACACTGATGAGATGATGGCAGTTTTCCAGCTTCAGCCCAGAAGAACAGTGACGCATTAGTGAAAAAATCTCCTATCTCTCCAGATTCACTCAGACTTTAGAAACTGGGTCAGAAATTTTTGTGAATTTAAGGTCTTTAAAGTTTTTGGATACCTTTAATGTCAGTGAGCAAAAAGATTTGACATTTTAACTGAACTCTGTTGTTCTCTGGACGTGGCTCCAGCTCTGGGCGTTGTGTTCTGTTCCTGGCCTCTTAAGGTGTAATCTGAGCCCCTGCTCTGTCCGGTTCTGCCCTTCAGCTGCTCTGTAATCCTGTTAGCTCTGTAATCCTCCCACTGCGCTCACATTCCTGAAAGTCTTTCCTCACCGCGGCTCTGTGGGATGCTGCTGGGACCCAACTGAACTGTTCAGGTAAGACAAGATACCCGAAAGATCTGACCTGCACTCCAAACACCAACCACTAAACTTACTCCTCCTCTAGACCTCACCCAACTGCCAGACCTACTCCTACTCACCCCAAAGTCCATCCCAACCATCAGACCTACTCCTCTAGACCCCTAAAGGCCAAACATCCTTCTCTAGACTCTGCAACCCTCTGATCTACTCCTGAAGACCAGACCTTCTCCTCTGAAGCAGTGGTTGCCAGCCCTGGTCCTCAGAACCAACTGTCCTGCATGTCTTATGTGTCTCCTGGCTGCCACACACCTGGACTAAATGAATGGGTGATCAATAGGATGGGTTGATCAGGGTGGGAACCACTGCTGGAAACGTCCTTTCTTCAACCTTTCACCTCCTGGCTGTTTCATTTTGAACCATGGACCGAGTCACAAGCCTCTTACAGAACTCACTTGGAGCGGATTAATGGGCTGTTTGTTGACCAACCTACCGGCCGAGCGGGTAAACAGTAACTGACCGCTTCTCTCTGGCTAACTTGGCTCACTGACTGTCCTGTTCAGTTCTGGACCAGTTCAGAACCAGACCAAGTCACAGGTTGTATGTCAACCCACAATGACCCAACGAACAGAAAGACTCGTCGAGAGACAAAGCAGCCAACTTCACGGCCAGCTAAACGGATAACACACTGTGTAGTGAAAGTGACAAACTGGGCACCAGTTTAAATGTTTGTATTGGTGTCCAGTGGCCTCCTGGGGAGGATTAGGGTCGATAAAGTCAGTTCTGATTGGGTCTGACACTCAGCCGAATGAGATCCAAACACCATTAAGAACAGAACAGGGAAGCCTGGAGGAGATCAGGCAGTTTCCATCTGTTTCCAGACCTGGACTCACTTCCAGCCAAGTTACTGCCTGAACTAGATCCCAATGGGACTCGCACCACGTTCCCCATCAGAACCAACAACAGAACCAACTTTTCTTTCAGGGGAATGTCTAAAACGTGCACGACAAAGACTCCTGAGGACCAGAGACTGAGACCCATATAGGACATCGGGTCCCATGAAAACCAGAGCTAGAGGTCAAGACTCCCGCTCCACCAGAACCAACATTTAGAGAGCCATACGGGTCGACGTTACCTTTAGTCCAGAGACTGTGACCCATACCGGACACCAGGTCTTTGAACAGCCTCAGTTTGAGACCCATACGGGCCAATGTTACATCTGGTCCAGAGTTGACAGCTCCACACAGGAGACAACGTTGCTCCCTCTGAGTCTTGCCTGTTCAGGCAACACCAAAGTGACCGGACAAATTTATGCATGTGAAATTTCCAGCTAATCATTCAGATGTGGCCATGGGCGTTAGCGGAGCAACATAAACAATCACTGTCGCTTCCTGGGTTTCACCCCGAGACTTTCGCCTGTGGCTTGTCGATGAACAAGTCACCAGATCTTCTAACGACCAGCTATCGACTCGTATCAGTCGGGTGACGGCTGTTTGTCTCTTCCAGGATGTTGAGCTGGGTGGTTAAAGTCGTCCCCCAGCCGCCTGAACTTCCATCCAAAAACACTGAAGATGCCAAGGAAGAAAAACCAGAAGCGGCCCCGCCCCCTGATGTGGCCCCGCCCCCTGCACCAGTAAGCCACGCCCCCATTGATTACATGTTTCTCTCCATACTCTGGAATCTTTCAAGTTTTGATTCACATTTATGAAGCATTTCGTGATGATAATCATTAAACTGTATGTCCAGAATGTTTGAAGCATTTTACTAAAGACCAGGGATCAGTAGTTTGTGGTTTTCCAGACTCGTTGTCTCTTCCAGCCCGGAGACTCGCAGGTTTTCCAGAGGTTTTGAACTCAGACGTTGAGCAGGAGGAGGAACATGGCTTCCCTTTTAAAACTTGTTTTGTTTTTTGTTTTGAACAGGAGAAGAAGGTGACGTTTGAAGATGAGAGCAAGAAGGACGGTAAGATTCCTGGAGCATCATTGAAACTGACTCAGTTTTCTTCTTTCCACTAAACTTTTTTCTGTTTGATCAACAGCTGCAAAAGCTGACAAACTGAATCAGGAAGTTGAGGCGTCTGCAGGGAACGGGTGAGTCCGGACGGGTCCGCTTCCCCTCAGAGGGACCCATCTGGGGAAGAATAACTGCAGACATGAAGTGGTTTATTGTCTTAGTTCTGATTCTGGTGTTTCCCATCTTCAGTCCGGGTCCAGGCATGCTGACCTGGATCAGCAGTGCTCTCCCTCTGCCGGCGCCGTTGGCCAACCAGAACCGGGCCAACTCCACCCCCAAGGTGAGGACCAGACGTTGGACCTGTTTCCGGTTCTGCAGAAAACACTGACCCAGGTTCAGGTTGTACTGAACCGGGATCAGTTTATGAATAAAACTCAGATTCTGGAGGAAATGCTGACTGGATCAGGTTCTGTAATTTGTGAAGAACGGCGAGGTTTTGATCCAGAACGTCCCCTGATGTTTCTGTTTCCTCTCTCTCTTGTCCGGCCTCAGGAGGAAGCAGCAGCCAGGTAAACACACCCCATCGTGAATCTGGGTCAGAGATCCGTAAATCTGAACATTACTGTGTTGGGTTTTGGGTCACAGAACCAGAATAAAGCAGAGGGAGTTTGGCTCAGTCTGGGCTCCACATGTTCTGAATCAGTTAGAGACAGGAAGTGAATTAAAGCCGACGTGATGATGTTTCCTGTTCTGTCTCTCAGCAAGCCTGACGATGAGTGAGTAACCTGCCAAATACTGAGCTGCTTTAACAGTCAGTAGCTGCCATGATGCCAGATAGTGAGCTGCTTCATAAAGCCGTCAGCAGCCAGGATGCCAGATAGTGATCTAGCTGGATCGTTGGCGCCCCCTGGTGTCCAGTCTGACCCGCGTTTCCTCCACAGGAAAGGGATGATGGCCTGGATCTCTCAGGGTTTGGAGAAAGTTGTTCCTCAGCCTGAACTGAGGAGCAGAGAGTCTCCGGCGGCCGAGCAGGTGCGTCCAGGTTTCACCGATGACGTAATGGATTACGTGTTTAGGGCTGAAAACCGTGAACCGGACATTACATGAAACATGGTGACAGTTTGGGAAGCTGTTTATGTTGCACACTACGGTTTATTAACAGCAATAAATAATCAATAGGTTTTTTATTGAACCTGCCATGAGAAGAGAAATGGAGGATAATGTTTCAAAGTCATTTCAGCACATTGTCCATTTATTTAAAATATCATTTTAAAACTAAACATTAAATTAGCTAGCCTCAAGCTAAATACTTTATTTGGAGCTATAAGTATTTAGTTTGTAAACTGAATATTTGGTTTATATAAATTACAAACTTTTGTTCAATAAGTATTTGTCTGTAAACTAAATATTAGGTTTGAGCCTGCATATCGACTTTACAAGCCAAAATTTATATAATAAAATATTTAGTTAGCATCTAAGTATTTGGCTTATTTAGCTTTGCTACGTATCCAGCTTGCTAACTGTTGCGGTTGTGAAGATTTAATTTAATTAAATCTTTAGCTTGAAGCCAAACATTTAGCTTGCTGAGTAAATATTTAGTTTGAACCTGTGGCTTTTATAAATGAGTGAATAAAATGGTGAAAAGATGACTTTGGAAAAGTAAGGTTAAGTTCCTAATTCTGTTAGTTGTTGGCTGATAACGTTACCAACCAGCCAGACCAGCTGCAGCCTCGGCTGTGATGCGTTTCATGGAGGTTGGACTCTTTGCTGGTCAGAGAATCCCGAGAACTGAGACTCCAACTCCTCAGGTTGTCACTGCAGCAATGTGAGACAAAGAAACCAAACAGAATATTTCTATCAGCGCTTTGTAAATGAAGTCCTGCTAAAATCACCAGGAAGTTTCAAGGAAGGAAACCAGCAGCTGCAGATTTCTGTCTTTTCACCTGCTGGTGGTTTTGTGATTTTCTCTCCTGATTTTGCTCCTGCTCAGGTGCAGCAAGCAGCAGCTCCAGCAGGTGAGCATCAACACATCGCAGTATTCCTGCAGCTGGAAACTGATGTTGCAACACATTCCCATGTTTGACCTGCAGAAGCTCAGAGTGCCGGGAAGGAGCTGGAGCCGGTGGACCAGAGCTCTCCACCCAGGTCAGAGTTAGCATCACAGTTAGCATCACAACTGGTTGGCTGATTGGTTGTGTTTTTGTTTTCAACTGGTTTTGGTAATTAGATGTTTGGTTAAGTCGTTTGTTGGTTAATTGATTAGTTATTTTTGAATATTTGTTTGGTTCCTCTGGTAATTGGTGGAGTTGGTCGGTTTATTGGCTTGTTGATTGATTGGTTGATTGATTGGTTGATTTGTTGGTTGATTTGTTGCTGGCTGGTTGTTGTTCTGTGGTTGATGCACTGAGTGTTTCTCAGCAGTGGATTTGTATGTTGGAAGAACTGACCTTCTGATCCTGTAAATGTGGTTGTATGTAAACGATGTAAATGTTTTTCTCCCAGCATGATGGACTGGATCAAACACGGCATTGTGAAGGTGGTTCCTCATCCGGAGAGCCTCCCAAAGGCTGAAGGAACCAGCAAGTCTGAAGCTCCGTCTAAAGGTTAGTCCTGGTCGGGATGATGGCTGATGCTAACAGGAAGATGAGCTGTACTGAGATATTTCTGCTTCCTTTGGAACGCCACAGCGCCCCCTGCAGTTCCTCCTCCGGCCACCAGACCCATTCCGGTGACAGAGTGAGTCGTGTTGGGTTTAACCATCAGAAACAGATTTACCAGGACTTTTCTCCTCTCAGGGTTTTGTTATCCCTCCTGTTAGTCGGCTTTACATCTGGATGTTGGATTTGTATTTTCCACAGAATAACTCCTATTCTAGGATTCACAATTGATTAGAATTTTTTTTGCAATTAAAATGCCTGATTTTCTGGTGCTACTTTTGAGGTATTTCCAAGTTATTTTGCTAAATTTATTTCTCATTAAACCTCTGAAAATCTACATTTTCAAGAAATAGATTAAAAACAATAACAGATGAAGCACAAACATTTTTGTTCTTAAATAACTCAGTTTTCTTTACTTGCCACATCGATCACTGATGATAACTTGACGTGAAGTCAGGCTGAGGCAGCAGAGTGGCAGAAGTAAGAAACGCTGCCACCTTCAGGCGGGAGTTAGCATCACGTTTTGTTTTTTTTTTTAAAGGTTTTATTGGCTCTAGTGGCCTTTATTTGACAGTAAAGGTGGGTAATGAGAGAAGGGGGAAGACATGCGGCGAAGGTCGCCAGGCCGGGAATCGTACCTGCGACGGCCGCATCGAGGACTAAGGCCTCCTTATGTGGGTTGTGCTTAACCCCTGCGCCACCACAGCACATCCCAGAATCACGTTTTTGATGGATTATTTTTGTGGACAATTTGCAATAAATGTTTAATTTTGTATGAACATGAAAAATGTGGGGATTTGATGGTTTTGTGTTAAAAACTGAAGGAACTGCTGATAACAACAAGCAGAATGCTGGTAGACGTTTCCACGTTATTTTATGTCTGTAGCGAAACATAAAGTAACAGGGAATTATTTCATTTCAAACTTTCTGCTTCTCTTTCATTTCTTCAGACCTGCAAAGGAAGCAGAGCAGCAGCCAAAGTGAGTGGAAATATTTTCAGATTTGTTGTTTAAACCTGAAGATCTTTGGGGAGAAGTTGGTTGGATGGCTGGTTGATTGGTTGGATGGATGGCTGGTTGGTTGGATGGATGGTTGGTTGGATGGATGGTTGGATGGATGGCTGGTTGGATGGTTGGTTGGCTGGATGGATGGTTGGTTGGATGGTTGGATGGATGGATGGATGGCTGGTTGGATGGCTGGATGGCTCGTTGGATGGTTGGTTGGATGGATGGATGGCTGGTTGGTTGGTTGGATGTATGGTTGGTTGGTTGGATGGACGGTTGGTTGGATGGTTGGCTGGTTGGTTGGATGGATGGTTGGTTGGATGGCTGGTTGGTTGGATGGTTGGCTGGATGGCTCGTTGGCTGGTTGGATGGATAGCTGGTTGGTTGGATGAATGGTTGGTTGGATGGATGGATGGATGGTTGGTTGGATGGACGGTTGGTTGGATGGATGGACGGTTGGTTGAATGGATGGACGGTTGGTTGGATGGATGGACGGTTGGTTGGATGGACGGTTGGATGGATGGACGGTTGGTTGGATGGACGGTTGGTTGGATGGATGGACGGTTGGTTGGATGGATGGTTGGTTGGATGGCTGGTTGGTTGGATGGTTGGATGGATGGCTGGTTGGATGGATGGCTGGTTGGATGGATGGATGGCTGGTTGGATGGCTGGATGGTTGGCTGGATGGCTGGATGGATGGCTGGCTGGTTGGATGGATGGATGGCTGGTTGGTTGGTTGGATGGCTGGTGGATGGCTGGATGGATGGCTGGATGGCTGGTTGGATGGTTGGTTGGATGGCTGGTTGTTGGCTGGATGGCTGGATGGATGGCTGGCTGGTTGGATGGATGGATGGATGGATGGTTGGCTGGTTGGATGGATGGATGGCTGGTTGGATGGTTGGATGGATGGCTGGTTGGGCTGGATGGATGGATGGTTGGATGGATGGATGGCTGGTTGGTTGGATGGATGGATGGTTGGATGGTTGGCTGGTTGGATGGATGGATGGCTGGTTGGATGGTTGGATGGATGGCTGGTTGGATGGATGGATGGATGGTTGTTGGCTGGATGGATGGATGGTTGGATGGATGGATGGCTGGTTGTTGGCTGGATGGATGGATGGTTGGATGGATGGATGGCTGGTTGGTTGGATGGATGGATGGTTGGATGGATTCCTGGTTGGATGGCTGGTTGGATGGTTGGATGGATGGTTGGTTGGATGGATGGATGGATGGATGGTTGGTTGGATGGCTGGTTGGATGGTTGGATGGATGGCTGGTTGGATGGATGGATGGTTGGCTGGATGGCTGGTTGGCTGGATGGCTGGTTGGCTGGTTGGATGGCTGGTTGGTTAGATGGCTGGTTGGTTAGATGGCTGGTTGGTTGGATGGATGGCTGGTTGGATGGATGGATGGATGGCTGGTTGGTTGGCTGGATGGCTGGTTGGATGGTTGGTTGGATGGATGGATGGATGGATGGTTGGTTAGATGGCTAGTTGGTTGGATGGATGGCTGGTTGGATGTATGGATGGCTGGTTGGTTGGCTGGATGGCTGGTTGGATGGTTGGTTGGATGGCTGGTTGGATGGATGGATGGCTGGTTGGATGGATGGATGGTTGGTTGGTTGGCTGGATGGCTGGATGGATGGTTGGTTGGATGGCTGGTTGGATGGTTGGTTGGTTGGCTGGATGGCTGGTTGGATGGTTGGTTGGATGGCTGGTTGGATGGTTGGTTGGTTGGCTGGATGGTTGGTTGGATGGTTGGTTGGTTGGCTGGATGGCTGGTTGGATGGTTGGTTGGATGGTTGGATGGTTGGCTGGATGGTTGGTTGGATGGTTGGATGGTTGGTTGGATGGTTGGATGGTGCTGTCTTAGCCAGACCTCAGACTTGGGCCTGTGCACCGAGCCGTGTCCCCTCCTCCTGCTGACCTTTGACCTGTTGCCTTGCAGCATGGTGGGTTGGATCGTCAGTGGGATCGGCCGCATGCTGCCGCAGCCCGTCCCCAGGCCGGTGAGCGCGCCGTCTCTTTAAAACTCAGCGTACCTTCAGCTGACCTTCACTGAGGCTTTAATTGTGTCCTTCATGCAGGAAACAGGAAGTGATGACATGCAGAACAGTAAGTATATCCTTTACCTCCCTGATCCCCACTGCCCACTGTTTGGACCTTTAGTTCTGATCATGGGTCCGGTTTCTTGAAACCACCGACTGAAACGGGTTAAGTAAACCCTGAGTTCTGCCTGCAGGCAGAGAAGCACAGAGTTAGGCTCTGTGTCAGACCTGCTTTCTGTTGGACTTTGTTTCTCTGGTTTAAATGAGATCCATCCTGGATTGCAGCGATCTGAACCTCCTGCCATCATCAGATTTACTCCTGTGTTTCCAGGGAAACAGTCAGGTTGTGACGCTCCGTGCTGATGCAGGAGCTCACCTGCACATGGACTGATTTGAACACCTGAACAGGTGTCTGTCAGCCTGAGGCTGTTAGAACTGGTTGGTGTCCTTCTGTCAGAGATGAGGCGGACTCTAACGGCGCTGCTCTTCTCCTTCTGTTTCAGGGGGGAAGTCGCCTGAGCCCCTAAAATAAAAGGAGCAGCAGCAGGACAGAGTCGCTTTCACTGACAGCAGCACACGGCCAGCGGACTGACGCCCTCAGTCCTGTAGCTCACAGGAAGCTTTCGCTGCTTTGGAGCTTAACGAGCTTAACGAGCTTAACGAGCTTAACAAGCTTTAGCTTCACCTGCCTGAAGAGAAGGACTCTGTGTTCAGAACCAGAACCGTGTGACTTTACAGGAGGTTCAGCCCAATGTTCCTCAGGAGGATCGCTTAGGACTGGCAGCAGGGAGTCGCCAGGGGAACTGGTTTCAGTCCAGTTTGGGGCTGCTTCATGCTGGGAGCTCTGGATGTCCAGCAGCAAATTTACCGCAAGCAATGCAGGAAAATAAAGATTTGATCTGGAAAAAACTAGAATGCTTCGGGTGTTTTTGGTCCAACACGGAGATCGGTCAGTCCGTTAACCCACCAATAAACCAACCGATCAATCAGCAAATCAATCAATCTGTAACGTCAGACATTTTAGAAACATCTACATCAGGAGTGTCAAACTCCAGGCCTGGAGGTTCGCTGCCCTGCATCGTGTAGATGAGCCTCTGATTCTCCACCTGAACAGAACAATGAGGTTCTGGAGAACCGACCCGCACCAGGAGGTTTTGTATCTGACGTTCATCTAAAACCTGCAGGACAGAAACTGGAGGACTGGAGTCTGACTCCCCTGATCTACATTTTACCTGGAAAACAGAGACTGGGTCAATTTTTCAGATAAATCATTATCAAACCAATCGATCAGTTTAATCAATCGATCAATCAGTTGAGCCAAACCTCTTCAGTCAGATGGGAAACTCCTCCAGGCCATAAACCCAGAAAATCAGTTCTGATCACATGAATCTTCCTTGAAGATCAGCTGAAGCAAACATTTTTCACAGCCATGAGAAAAAGTAAGTACACCCTGTGTTCTTCTGAACGAGTTCAGTTCAGAAACACCTGAGAGCTCAGATCCTCCATGTAGCCCAGATCATAGATCTGAAGATCAGAAGGGATCAGCTCAGATCAGAGGATCTGGTGGCGACCCGGTCCAACACCTCCTGACCAATCAGATCATCTGGACGATTTTAACGCTTCCAGAATAAGTGATCCAGATGTTCTGGATCAGCCTGGCTGCATGTTGTCATCCAGATGACAGCAGATCCTCAGGTGGGAGGGATCCAGCTGATCCACTGGGATCCAGCTGATCCACTGGGATCCAGCTGATCCACTGGGATCCAGCTGATCCACTGGGATCCAGAGTGACGGATTCTTTCTGCCTGTCAGTCAGCGGCACTCAGAAGATGAGTGACTTGGTGCTGGAGGACCTGGAAGAGGCGCAGCAGGAGGTGCCGACTGTGAAGGAGGTGAGTCTTCTGCAGCTGAACTGGAACCAGTTGGTCGGGTTTTCTTGTCCCACTGACTGCCGCCGTGTTTCCATTAATCACAAGTTCACAAATTATGAAATGAATTTGTGTCACAGAAAGTGAAATTTCAACTCAGAGTTTCCGACATTAGCAGGAAATAGAAACGATTTGCCCATATTTGTCAAGGAAACTCAGGATGTGATTCACGTTTCCATCCAACCGTGGAGCAAAATTTGAGCTTAAGTTTCAAAATGTGGCGAGAGTTGGGCGTTTCCATCCAGCCTGGTGTTTACGCCAAACCGCCAGACGTGATTTGATCGGACCGGATGACGGCGGCAGGCTGCCTGGAAACAAACCAGGAACCGGGTCCGGCTGCTCCTCTGGGACGGCACCGAGCCGCCAGCGATGGACACCTCAGTCCCTCTCAACTTATTTGTCTCCGCTGAAATCTTTTTAGAAAAGTCTGACACTTCTTTGCTTTTTGCAAACTTTCAAATTTGCCCATTTCAACAATTTCACAGCGATCATTTAAAACAGGAAATGTGACGGCGAGCGAGTCTGGAGCAGATCCCACCTGATCAACTCATCCCACCTGATCAACTCATCCCACCTGATCAACTCATCCCACCTGATCAACTCATCAGGTGGAATGAGTTGATCAATAATTCGGTTGCCGGTTGCAGGTGGACGTTGCCGAGCCGCTGACTCCGATGGACGGCGTGAAGAAGGAAGCAGGCGACGGCGCTCACATGGAGGAAAGGTCAGCTGCTCCTCTTCCTCATCTTCCTCACTCCGTCTCCATGCGTACTCAGAAGTTTTTTCAGAACCGAACCCGGGCCGGAACCGGTTCATCAGAACCAACGGCTAGAGTTAGATCAGGATGTTGGATCTTCAGAGGGTTCCTGATGTGATCAGAACCGCCCCATGAACTGGTCCCGGTCCCGGTTCTGACCAGTTCTCCTGTCAGGCTGCAGCGGCTGGAGGCGGCCCGCGTCGCCGAGGAGATGGCCCGGCAGGCGGCGGCAGAGGCGGTCCGGCAGCTGGAGGTGGAGCGTTCGGCCAGGATCGTCATAGAAACGCTGCCGGAGTCCAACGACCAGTGAGTCCGGCACCACAGAACCGTCACCGGGCCAGAGGCAGAACACGGTTCTGACCCGAGTCTCTGTGTGTCTGCAGGCTGCCCAACATCCTGGAGGAGGAGAACGAGGACGAACCGGAGTGAGTCACTGCTGACCCGCTCTGGACGGGTTCTGGACGGGTTCTGGAGCTTTAATCCTGGTTGGGTCAGTTTGAGGCTCAGCAGGTCCAACCCAGTTCTGTCTGTTGTACCAGTAATCAGACTGGACCTGCTGGTTTCCTTCCATTGATTTGTTTCCTGTAGAAGCGATGCGTCACCATCAGGCCCGGTCCAGGGGTCAGGGGTCAGGGTTGGGACAGAACAGCCTGGGTTGTAACTTCATATCCAAGATGGCCGACTGGTCACTGTTTAGCATCCTGCTGCTGAAAAGCACAACTACAACAAAACAGATGATTTGAAACGTCCAGTTTAGGTTGTTCTGTTGAAAGCAGAACCTAAAATATTCTGTGGCAGACGGCTCGCTCTGTCAACAGTCCATGTGACTAATGGAGACATAAAACCATCTGTTTTATGCAGCTGGAAGTTAGTTTGGTGTAAAGTGGAGCTGATAACAAAGATCAGGTGACGGAGAAACAAACGGCAGGAAATAATGAGAATAAAAAGACTAATGGAGCTAAAATCCCCAGTCGGAGGTGCTGGTGCCTGTTTCCAGCGAAGGTTTCGGGCGAGAGGCAGGGTCACCAGGAGGTCACCAGGAGGTCACCTGGAGGTCACCAGGAGGTCACCAGTCTGTCGTATGGAAATAAAATGTTTAAAAATGTAACAATAAATTCATCAGTTTTCTGCTCTAGAAAAAATCATGATGATAATAAAACCAAGCAGCTTTCTATTCCACTCCCACAAAAAACATGAAATATTAATTTCATAATCGTATACAAAGTTTTCAAAATAAATATCTATTCCTGAGATTTTGAGACAATAAACATTTTTAAATTGCAGCTTCATTCTAGTTTTCGGAAAGATTTTCTAAAGTGGATATTACATAAGAAATCTATTCCATCTTTAAGTTTTAATATAATAAAATTTGGTAATTTGTGATTATTCTTTTTATTTCTTCTTTTTACTTACTAATGTGCCTTGTCATGATATTTTCTATAAAGACTGAAAAAACAACTGAACATTTCCATAAATCCGCCTTTTAACTCAAAACGTCACATGCAGCAATGAATTGTGGGTAATGCACTTCGCCACACTCCGTTGAAATCAGTAAGGGTGGAAATAGGACCCAAGATGGGCAAAGGGTGGATGAGGTGACTGTGGGACCTTTAACCTCCGACATGAACGAGGGAGGGAAGGATCGGACCGGCTCATGAAACCTGCCGTGATTGGAGGTCATGACCGTGAACTAACAGAAACCCGAACCATTTTCCAACCAGAACATTTAGTTTATATTTAGGTTGGACTCTGCTAGGAGCCACCAGAATGATTCTGCTCAGCCGAGTTTGTTTCAGAGCGCTGAGCCGGTTCCTCCAGCTGTTCCTTAAACTCCAGACGTTCCAGATGTTGGGTTTCTCTGCTCTTCTGCCCGTTCAGGCTGCAGAACCTGCAGGACGACAGTGAGGACAGCACAGAGAATAAAAGCAGAC